>NW_010431972.1:24708-50430 GCF_000710305.1 Buceros rhinoceros silvestris
CCCTACACTATCCTCATTTATAGTCAACAAATTATAAATTTCTTCTTATAAAAGCATCAAGTTGTCATTCAAATAACGAAAGTGCTCTCTTGGTCAGAAAACTCCAGACTTGCACATATGCTTCCAGCAGTCGGGTAAGACATAGTAAGCAACAAAAAGATGCCAAAAGTTACTCAAATCGATATTGTGTAATTATAACCAGCTTATGACTTTTTCAATCAATTTCCCATACTTAAAAACTCTGTAGATGTACACACCTTAAAAAAAACAAACGAACACCATGACCAAACACACACAATTACCGCTCAGGCAGATTTTTACTTGGAAACGAATTGTACCACTTGTCTTTTCCTTAAAAAAGCTACAATAGCGGCCAAGCTCAGCAATTTGGGCAGCACTACAGTATTTCTGCAAGTCCAGGACTCCAAGTCCTGAAACACGTTGGTATACAAATTATTTAACCCAAAGCCTACTCTTGGATCATGACTCAATTGCAATGCAGCTGGCTGCTGCTTGCCTTTGAAGGGATATCAGTCAGTCTTCTGAAGCCTCGAATAGTAGTAATACCAACTATTAAAAAAACAAAACAAAAAAGCATGCTGTCAACCAAGAAGCAGCAGGCTGTATGCAACATACTACAAAACAATATGGAAAGGCTTCTGCCCTGTAATCACAACTGTATTTGAACTACCTTTTCTGTGAACATATATGCAAACTGTTTTAAACTGCAACACTCAAATCTGCTCGACAGATTCTTGCGCTCTACCGTGCATCCCGTAACCTTCAGATCCGACCCTCCAGTCAGGAATTCCCTGCCTGGCAGAGCATCTGCAAGGTGAGATGGGGAGGGAGCCTGATGGGGCACCAGGCAGGAGGCCCAAAGACGGCGATGCAGAACAGTGAAGCCAGCTGAAAAGGCACGCTGCATCCCCAGGAGAAGCAAACAGCATCAGTAGCCAGCAAGAGGGATGAAGAAGGATCTGAAGGCTGGAACAGATTGTAAAGGTTAAAAGCAACATGTATGTGGCTTTTTACTGCTATTTTTCTTCACGCTCAGTGTTCAGTTCCAAGCACAAGAGCACACCTCCAAGATTTGTACAAAATCGACATTCATGTTTCAACATCTCATCTGGAAAATCCAGGAACCACCTATCAATTTGGCAATGTCCTGGTTTCAGCTGAGACAGAGTTAATTTTCTACCTACTAGCTGCTGCAGTGCTGTGCTTTGCGTTTAGGAGGAGACTGATGTTGATACATCCACGCCGATGTTTTCAGTTGTGGCCAAGTAGCGCTTATCCTAAGTTCAGGAATTTGCAGTTTCCCCTGCTCCGCCAGTGCGCGGGTGCACAAGAAGCCGCGAGGCAGCACGGCCAGGACAACTGACGTGAACCAGCCAAAGGGGTTTTGCATAACGCAAAAAAAATTTGCAGTTTCCCCTGCTCCGCCAGTGCGCGGGTGCACAAGAAGCCGCGAGGCAGCACGGCCAGGACAACTGACGTGAACCAGCCAAAGGGGTTTTCCATACCGCAGCATGTCATGGCCAGTACATAAACTGGGGGAGTTGGCTGGGAAGGGCTGATCACTGCGCAGGGACTGGCTGAGCCCCGCTCAGCAGGTGGTGAGCAACAGCATCGTGCATCACTTGTCTTTTCTTGGGATTTAGATCTTTTTGTTATCTTCCTTTTCATTCCAATTATAATAATTATTTTATTTCTATTATGAAGCTGTTCTTATCTCAACCCATGAGTTTTACTTCCTCCACCCTGGTTCTGTTCCCCATCCCAACTGGCAGGAGGGGAAGAGTGAGCAAGCAGCTGTGCTTAGTTGCCAGTTGGGGTTAAACCACGACGGGCAACAATTGTGTTTTCACATCAAGAGTTCAAAATTCAGGTGCTGTATAGGAACTAAAGAATGAATGCAAGAAACTCTTCATCTCTGCCGTGAATTCAGCAACATCAGTGGTAAGCAAACAAACCATTTCTGCAAATGAATCTTCGGTACTTGCATAGTGCCTAGCACTTACGATATAGACATAGCTTCAGAGGGCTTTGATTTCAGTATTACCACATCCCAGATGCCAGAAGAATACTTAAAATCCACACCAGTCAGTAGCAGCTATGATTTATCAGAAAAATGCCTGGCTTGGTTTTTTACACCACAATGCTCTGTAAAATGTCCTCTTATAAAATCTTCCATTACTAACTTAACTACCATAGCGCAGTGGAATCATCATCTGTAGGATAGCAAATAGAGCAGATTGTCTTTGAAAACAACGTTCAGATCTGAAAGGGTAAAATTATTATAAATTGTAGAAAAATAAGACAGACTAATGTTTCTGGAAAAAACAACTTACTGCACTGAGATTTTTCTTCTTCCCCATGAAAACACACAAGGCTACAGTAAGATAGTAAAAAATATCAGACTGATCAACCTGGAAAAAGCATACCCTTAAACAGCGTGAACCATGGTCCTTATTTCCATGTCAGGTATAACCACCAGGAACAACTACGTGAGGTTTTGGAAAGGCAGAAGCTATCTCACCTATCACTTTAATAAAAGTTATTATGAAAACCTATTAAAATCAAGGAGACTAAGCTTTCACAAACAATTTAGGGATTTAATTTTTCCTATCACGTAATTAGGCAGATAAAAACTTCAAGCATTGCTTCCATCATCAGCATCTTCTCTCAGCTGCCTGTTGTCAGTGACTGTGAACATGAGTAGCATTATGTAGTCTCTTTACTCTCAACAGTATGAGGAGATTAAGAACCAGAGTTAAATCTAATATTTTGATGAAAATAATTTCCACAAGATACATGCAACAAAATATCCAGCTTGTTTTGGAAGCAAGTCTCTTCACAACAGCCTTGCCTTTTACATTTAGAATTATTCTGTCTGTTTGGTAAAATAAGAGTGTAAGGGAAGTCTAACATCTATGGTTATGCAAGTACACCCCCCCCCCCCATACATCACTAGTAAATAATCAGACTGCATACAAGGTATTTGTAAAAGTAATAAACCCCTCTGATGCTCCGTATTTACGCTGGCAAATACCCCTCCTGATATAAAAGGCACTTTGAAAACCCAATATGGTTTGGTTCATTAAGTTTGCAAAGTACAAACAATTGTACAAACATACAATTATATAGAAGCATGTCAGCCACTGTGACATTATCTACAAAACAAGTTTCCAATTGTTGATAACACTGGGAATGAGCAGTGGTTTCAGCAGCTTTACTGAAGACATGACAGGGTTTCCAGTACCACAATCTTAGTAAGTAAAAAACCCTCAAAAACTTACAAGTTTAGGGGGCACAAAAAGACAAGACCTAAAGTCTGTAACATTCATTCAATATTTACTCCTTAGAAGTGAACTCCATCCATAGCTCAAGGGCAGAAATCTATTCAGTCAGTTCCAGAACAGTGGTGGAGGCAGGCTCTGTCTTGAGAAGTACGTTGGTATACCATTACAGTACAGAAAACTTTGGTCCAACAGCAGTTTCAGAAATTCACTACATGGCTGCGACATCAATCTGTATGTAAAGCTGTCTTACTCCCGCCTATAGAAAAGAGAAGGAGAGTTAAAAAAATACCAAAATTGTAAAGCCAAAGCCATTTAACTGTCTTGAACTCCAGTCCACATCAGTAAGTTACCTAGCAAAAACACTCAGCACCCTCTTTCTCTGCAATTCATCTTCCATATTTAGCACATCACTCACCGAGATATTGGCAATTTGGAAACCTACGAACTTTGAGAGCACGGCATGAATACACAGTTCTTCACCCAGTGAAGTCGAGTGCACATAGGTAACCACATTTTACCATTAGGTTTGCTACATCGCCTTTCCTGATTCATCCTAAGCAACTTTGACACGCGAAGCTGCACAAAAGCAATTCTTCCTGTCTTTGGTTTAACTTCCTGAAAAGCAATCTGCTGGAAGAGCTATCGTTTAAACTGGAGCTAAGCACAGGCCTGTAACATGGATTTATTGTTCGAACCAGTACTATATCACAATTTTAGCAAGAAGCAGCAATGGCTACAGTGAACTTACATGTCATCACGACACATTACAATAACTTTAGGTAAAGGTATGTGAACTGTACAAAAACCCCACTCTCCTTGGAAACCCTACTAAACTAGGCTTTGATGGACTTGCTTAGTTTTATTATCATTCAGTATAAAACAACATTAAAAAATAATTTAGTCATTCATTTTAACCTCAGTGGCAGGCCAGCCACAGTGTTGTGAGGTTCACTGGTTATGCAACTTGATCTTGAAGGCTGAACATTGCTAAAGATCAGATTGTCTTCAAGTACCACCAACATTCCTATAGCTCATTTGAGTGGCAAAACCAACTATCAGTTAAGATCAAATGAGGTCAAATATTACTGAGAAAAATCTCTACTTGCTGCCAATTACTTACTACCAAATTAGCTTTAATATGTTCTGCAGAGTCCTTCCCCGCAAATATCCCGTAGTTTCAAACTACACAGTCTGCAGAACAAGCCATGCACACTGATTTCTACCTACTCAATCCAGAGCTGTATGTGATGGAACATCTCAAAAAGGACCAAACTTTATTCATAAAGTTTGACTTTAGAATATTTGTAACAACAAATTGTCCTTCTCTTAGCATCTAACACAAACCCAAGTATGTGTGCGTATCCTTATTGGGTGACTGACTACTTTAAAATTCCTTAAACTTCAAGGAGTTCAAAAGAACTCAGGCACTTGGGCAGCACATCATAGGGTTGGCTTCAGTGGTGTTTCTCCTGAGAGTCCAGGAGAATATGCGAGATGCATCATACACACCCAAATAAAATAACCCAGTCTGGAATTTTTAATAAATCTCATAAACACTTAATGGAAGAGGCGCTTATCAGATGCATAAATGACTCACTAACCCATCACATACAGCAGGTGCCAATGCAGTAGACCAATACAACATTTGGAACGAGGAAAAGAACGTGCATGTGAGCGCACAAGGACTTTCCCCGTGGTAGCAAGCTATGAAAAGAGTATTTGTGCAAGCACTTAAACTGTTGACAGAAGGGTTTTTTATTTACAGTATCAAATAGACCTGATCAGAAGCCCCCTTTCTTCACCGTCCAACTGACTTGGAGAAGTCGGTAATTTACACATCTCCAAAATATCACCCTTTACCTTACAGTATTTTGTTAACTAAAGCACCAGCTGTAAACAGGAATGTTTGTCTCCTTTTCAGCTACAGAACTCTCCCTTCCTCAAAAGCAGAGAAAGGACATTATGGAAAAATATAATCATTATTTCCAATGCAGTCCTCCAACATCAAGAATAAAACCATGATGTTTGGCTCTGGATGGTATAAGAGAGAAGTAGTTTCCAGCTTTATTCTCCACAAAGTTCTCTCCCTGAAGAACAATTTTGTATTTTATCTAATAGACTCTTTAGGTTCTACTTCTAGTAGCTGTACTGAAATAGGCAGCTAAACTGAATCTTCTGTTTCATGGTTAAAAGTATAAAGAAGGAACAGAAAAATCTTCCTGAAAATTTTAAGATTTTAATCTTAAGGCAAGATCTATCAACTTCTAATAACATTTCTGTTGTTCACAAGAATTCCAGCACCACATATCAGCTACAAGTGCTATCAGATACTAAGTATGTAAGAAAAGAACCTGAAGGGAAAGAGAGAGAACACACTGGTCACAACATGACAACTGGTGGTTCATTTTAACTAGTGATTACCACAGCATGGATGCTACTAAGACAACAAAATATGCAAAGAGCAAGGATTCTTGGAAGGATAGAAATCGATGACAAATAGAGCACCAGCACCACAAAAAACTTCAACAGGTCCAGTCTGTGGTCGGAAGCCCTATCACGAGGAAAGACTCATCTACTTTCCTGCTTCCTCATAGATCAGTATAGGGTTTCACTTTAATTTGATACACCTCAGACAACTACAGCTGTTATTTCCATTAAGTGGCATCAAAAAATAATGCAGTAATTCCACCTACAGTACTGAGTATTTTTAAATTGTTCTATACAGCTGGAACAGAGAAGCTTTTCTAAACACACAGAGAGCAAAACCAGAAACATTTTATTTTTCTTGGTAAGAATTACAATCATGCAACAGGCAATTTACACCGAGATGTGATTTGCACTAATGAGACATACCTGAGTAAAAATATTATGAGTCTGGCTTAGAATCCACCTTCCATCAGCATCAGGTGCTACTAATAATTTCAAAGTCCCTATGTAAACATCAGTACAGAGGGTCCAGAAATGCGGATCATGTAAACTGTAAACTCCTTGCAACTGCTGCACCTAAAAATACAGACGAATAAAAAACCCACGTGTATTTCAGAAAATGTTTGTATTATGTTTTTTTTACAGAAATTATTATAAAAGCCAATTCATTCTTTTATTTCTAGTTCATTGTGCAATTTGTGATATTTCACTTGAATTCCTTATTACTGTACCTCAGTAATTCTAAGGAAGGTGAAAACATACAAAATCATGCCACATACATAAGGGTTGTATCTCACTGCATTTACATCCTACATATATTTTACTGAAACCATTTCTAAGAACAGTAGTGTCCTAGAGAGAAAAGTCATAGTTAATTTTGAGAAGTCATTCAATTAAAACAGTAAGTTTTGCAAATGCAAAAATTCTCATAAAACAATTTGTGAGAGATTCTATTAAGAGAAACATGTTAATATTTCTGTAAATATTTTGTGAGGGCTTCAGCTTGTCTTGTCAAAACCCTTCTTCTTCTGTCCAATTTTAGCAGACTCCATGTAAGGATCACAATCCTGTAACTTCCCGAGGAAAGACAGCACTCCCGTAAGTGCTTTGTATTAACTTTGCCAAAGTGCTCCCATGTTCAGCTCGTAACACAGTAACAGGTAAGTTAAGCAGGAGTACCAGCAGAGGTCAAACCCAGTCATCTCCTTTATATTCTTAGAAATACACTTCCAATACTCCACCTCACTTTACTCGGAACTCAATTTTGAGGGAGACAAAAACTGAACAAAACCGAGAAACAGCAGGCACTTTGTATCAGCACAAAGTACTTTGAGAGGTAAAGCTTCATGGTTTTTTTCTAAACCAACGTGGCCTGTTTTAAGACACAAACTGACTTGAAGATACATAAAATTCAGGACTTGAGAAAGACAACAATCAAACAGGTGTCTCCATCTGTACCATCTAAGGAACTTTTCACAGGCGTTACTGGAAAAACATCACAAAATATCCTCATACATACAGCTGAGGCTCATTTAGTCAGCAGCTTGATGTGAAGCAAAAATGGCCTAAGAGCTCACCCTCTGGTAGCACTGAGGCAGGGCATTTTCCAGCGAAGGAGGAGTTCGCTGCATCAAAATTCCAATGGATTCTTTTAAAAGCGGAACAATACTGGAAAAAATAAAAAAGGAAGTTAGCTACTATTACATTTTCAAAATATGCAGAGCAACATGACATTCTTTTATACTCTTGAAGACCTTCTTTAGCTGTTTCACCAGAAACTGAGACAGTTGCCATGAAAACCTGGTACAGGAAATACAATGACAAAACTGCTATGGTGTCTTTACGGCAAGATTACTTCTCCTCCCGATTTTCCAGTGACAACTGGTGGATGAGCACAAAAGATTAATAGTTAAATCATGGGATTTGAGATGCAATCTCCTACTATCTTAAAAGTTATAGGACAAAGAGGCTGAGAAATACAGCTCAAAACCAAAACCTACTTCAATGGCAATCACAACCAACCATAAAAATATGGAACTGAAATGGTTTTTGCTTTTGTGTTTGGCTTAAGGCATATTTTTCTTATGAACTAAGATAAAAATCGGGAGACCATAAAACAAAATTAGTATGAACCAGTCCAGCTATAACAAAGTTATTTTGTCAAAAACAGATAACTTAGCATATTCTTGAAGTGAACTAAGTGCAGGGTCTCAAGGATGAAACATTTGGAAGCAATTAGAGGTTCCTCCCAGTCAAATGGTCTTGATTAAACAGCAAACCAAGAAGATACTTAATACATTTTTTTTTATTACGATTACTTCCCCCCCTCCTTTTTTTTTTTTTTAACTAAAACCCATCTCACAAGCATTACACCAAAGGGAGCTGGAGCTGCCAAAATACCATTGGTAAACTGATTTCAGTTTAACTCACTATTTATTAGGAAGCAAACCTGCACTTTAGAAAACTTGAAAGATCAATACAAAAGTTCCGGATGCAAACTGAATACAAGATTTTTTGAACACTGACTCCATCTCCATAAATTTAACAAGGCCCCTGCAACATAGGCATCCAAAGGCTTCAAATACCCACACGTGTACAGGCTGCATTATTTTTTGCCCCAGGAAAGAACAAAAGTAATGGAGGACACAAGAGCTTGCCTTTTTATTGGAACATACCACTAAGAGTGAAAAAAAATACATGGAAGAAATCAAATGCAAAAATGACTGATTTGCACAACTTATTTACATTTTTTCATAGAACTGATATACTTTTATCTGATGGAATGGAAATGAATTGGCAAGTAGGACATTTGGAGAGACAACCTAACAGAAATTTAAGACTAGCAGGTCAAGTATGTTAACACATTAAAAAAAAAAAAAAAAAAATTTGGTCAGTGAAACCAGTTGATTCTTTCTGGAACAGGATGCACATTGAAAAAGAGGAAGGCAAAATCTATTAGACAGCTCCTCAGCTGAAGATATATTGAAAATCAAGAACTCCTTCATTCTTACAACCTTGTTGCCTAAGAAATTGATCTTCCAAAGTTAAGTCTATGCCATCAGCAGGGTGTGTACAACCTCCGCAGACTGGCAGGGGTGCATTTTTAAGCGGCACGTATTGGAACCATTACCTCACAATCAACTAACATACAGAAAGGTGAGTGGGGAAAGACACTCCTCTCCCGGTACTGGTGGTACAGCTGACAAGATAGTCTCCCTGCTGGAAAGATTTCACCTATTCATGTTTTTGTCATGGCTTCACACTAAAGCTTTAGGAGAGAAACCTCCTGTGCAAGAGTTTGGCAATAATGCTGCCCAAGTTACGCTTTTATCCAGACTTCACAGAAAAGAATACAGTTAAATCAGGATGTGGCTTGACACTCCAGGTGAAAGTTGACGTACGTCCCAGGTCACACCTCCCTCTTCTAACGTAGACACAGTGTTCATCTACAAATTTATCTTTTGCAATACTGAATAGGCCAAAAGACAGCTGCAGTGACGTGATATGCCCTCACAAAAGCTGTTAGAGCACAGAAGCCCACGCAGGCACCGCTGCATCCATAGGGACGCTATCTTACAAGGTAGTCTTTCACTGTAAGCCAAACTAATATAAACCACGGCATCCAGTTTTCTGAAGTCTCAGGTTTTCCATTGTTTCTTTCATACTACTGAAGTACAAAACCTTTAATTAAAACCCCTAACTCCACACAGTATGCTCTTGTCTTAAAAGCACACTAAAAAATAGTATTTCTTAATCACCAGGAGGCACTAAAAATATTAGTTCCAACTCATGTGACTGAAGAAAATGCTAGGTAAGATGATGACACTAAGCAGGCTGAAAATGTGGTTAGAAAACTTGACCAAACTTTCCGTTTTTTTGATTAGTCATTAGTTCAAAATACACATGGTTGTCTCTGAAGCAGCTATTGCACTGGTAGTTCCCTCTTTTTTATTATTTATGAAAAGACTATAGAAGAAAATAAATAGTGCTGAATTCTCACCAAGTGGAGAGTTTTTTCATACATAACCAGTCTGTAAGCTCTGCTGCTAAAACAGACACCATTTTTCAACGGTCTCTGATTACTAAGCCTTGACTCTAAAATATTGCACTCTCTTACAAGACAGCAGATTCAGAAGAGGCACTAACTCACAGCGAGACTTGGGACATAAACATATCCTACAAAAGCCATAATAGCAAAAGCAGCTGATGCATGCAAAAGGAGTTCGCCGGACAACACACTTCCACACGGTTACAGAGGAAGCGAAAGGTGCTCAAACAGATAAAAGCTATTGTGAATCTGGTAAACCCAGCCTGCAGTGGCTTGATCAACAATGAAGAATGGAAGCATCAGACTCTTAATCAACTTGCATCACATTCAGATAATACACACATTCCAGTCACCTCCGGTTTATGCCACTGTTTTGTAGCTAGCAAGACTCTGGCACTGTCATGATCTTGGACAGCAAGGCTGAGAACAGCGCCACGGTAAAGAACCCTTAACGCAGTCACTACAGACACAGCACAGCAGGAAACTCATTTAGTGCTCTCAGCATTATAGCAAACAGACGATATTTGCGATAGATTTTGTGGAAGGTAGACAAACACTGCTAACACTGAAGACCAGCTATGGTTCTTCAAATACTATAGCTGAAAATCTACACCCAGATTTCAAATTTTTTTTTTCCAGTCACCATCCACATCCGCAGTGCCAAAACTGTCATCCTATTTCAGAACTTCAACAAAATTTTTCTGTTAGGCAATGGCAATTTTAATCAGACTGCAGGTTTTGCTCAAGACAAGGAACACAGGTTTAAGGTTTACTTTTCCAACGTTATATTGGCTGTTCTTATAACAATGCAGTATTTTGATTCTCAACCAAGTCTGGCAGGTACCACTACCCTGTAAATAAAGGCAGTGCATACCATTTAGTATTGATTGCACAAACCACCAAAGTCAAGCATGCCAGTTTGGGGGAGTTTTGCTATTGATGAAGGTAGCACTTCATTTAAAAAGCAGGTTTTTGCACCGTTATGCCCTAAACATTATAGACATTCATACCAAACACTACAGGCAGGCCCTCCCCCTTCACACTGTACCGTGTTCAAGCAGCTTTAGACTTTAGGTAAAAATGATGCAACCCATGGAAACAACGTCACTAAACGACTGAGGTGAATCGCCCCATTTCTTTGACCACTTAATATGTAGTCTGCAAGCACTATCCAGTCTAGCATATATTTAGTCTACAGTGCCTTTCTAGAAACATGTGGCTCTAATAGTGGTTTCGGACAAACTTCTTGCTTTATACTGGAGTTGTGGTTTTTGCCTGGTGATTAATTTCACATAGCTGATTGAAATACTAAAATGGTTTCAACATGTCAGAATAAGGCTTAGAACCCTAAGGCTAAAAAAATAAATGAACATTTAGTTTTAAAACACTTGAATTAAAAGTACTGCTCGATTTCTCCGTGCATCAGCACAAGACAAAACAGGTTAAATGTAAGAGGCTGTTCAGCTTTATATTGCAATGATAAAGTCCTTTAGTCATCCTGTACAGGTATTTTTTGTGATCTTCTAGCAAGCATTGCCATCAACTCAGACAACTGAACAGAGAGGACCTGCTAATAGGATCAGGCAAGACTCAAATAAATCAGAGAGCTGCCTAACACTGAAGCAAACAAACACTCAACAAAATGAGCGCACCTTTTCGAGATCTTTGTCATAGGAAGACTTCATCTAGACACAAGCAATCCTTGATTATGTGCAACAATTCCCCTCTGCACTTGCATGCAACTGATTTGATATCCTGCTGGCTTAATAGACAGTTACATGGAAAGGAATAAAGATTTTCGTTCTGCCTTCATTCCCTCTTTGGATGCATAAGTATCTCAGAAAGAATACAGATTACAAAAAAAAAAAAAAGCTCTGGATCAAACCAATTCCCCACCCATGCCCCGTACAATCTAAGTGAAACTCAGACCAGTAAGCAGTAACTTGGAGGATACATTACTGAAGCCAAATCATTACCAGGTAAAGTGGTATATGCACATTTTATTCAGTAAAAGGAAAAAACCCCCTTCACTGAACCTTCAAACAACTAAAAACATACCAAGTATTAAACACAACTTCACTGATAACACAGGAATTTCTTAATTTTGTCTTTCTTTTTTCATGTAACATTTTCCTGAACATTTCCTTCTTAAAAGCAAGCTATTAAAAAGCTCCTCAGTCTCATGAACCTCTACCAGCATCTTATCATCACCATCTCATTCAGCTTTTTATCTCAAACATTAAGTGTACATGGATAAACAAAAACATTACTTTTACAATTTAAAAGAAAATCTATACAGCTTACATTTTTGCCTGATACATTTGAACTACACAAAATGTTCTACACACATTTCTAAAATGTATTCATTTTGTACTTAATAAATCTAATAACCTGTATGAATACAGAATCACCAGACTTTCAACAAAAACACAACTTACTGCAACGGCGTAAATAAATAGCAACAGCTACTTAATGACCTTAAAGTACAGTAAAAATGTAAGTGCACTACAATATCCACGTTTTGATTAGGTATTTGCTTGGACATGCAAAGTGGAACATATTAATGCAGATTTACTGGTACATACTTTTAAATTAAACTATGTTTAATCATCAGTTTCAGGAAAATCATGAAATTAATGGCAATTGTTTTTTGTAAAATTTGAGACAGAATTCAGTGAGGTAGTTATTTGCAATTTCAAGAAAATTTGAATATATACTCAGATAATGAAGCAGCTAGAGTTGAGAAACAAAGTTCTTGGTGATAGTTTTGTTAGTCAGCTACACTCATCTGCTTATTTCAAGTGAGAGCAAAATACCATGTGATTTCATAAATACAGATCCGCAATAAAATAAGCTACTATTTAGATTTAAACCAATCAGCTAAAATACTGTAGTAAGAAGAGACAGCACCTTGGGATTTGTACACAGCCCTGTTTGAAAGAAGCAAAGCTTTACAGTCCCAACCAGGGGAAAGTTCCCAGACAGCATTAAAACTTTTGGACAACTTCATCAAACTGGCCTTTGCATCTCTGACGAAAAGCTATGCTTGCTTCATTACAGCCACAAAGAACAGATCCTGAATTTTTAAACACACATGAACGGGTCCAGATGTACTCTCATCCCACCCACCTTATCAAAGGTGGTTTAACTAATAAAACATGAGTAGGCTAGTCCACACAAGTAAAATTGACAAATAGTCCTATGAAACAGCAGACAATTATTTAGTCTAAAGAAAAACACCTCCCTCCCCAAGTTATTTATGCAGGTTGCAGATAGGCACACAAAATCTAGGAATCCCTGTACTGGATATTAAACATCTCCCTCCTCCTCACCTCAAACCCATACACACACCAAGAGCAAGCAAACAACTGAAAAAAAGGAATTAAAAAGCTAGATACAGCTTTTGCCACTCTGTTTTTTTGCAAACAATCCTTTCCCCCTCAATTTTTAAATTTCATATTTCAGTATAATCTTTTCTCTAGTTAGATTTAGGTGCCTTTACTAAAGTCAAACACCATAAAAAGGGACTCAAGCTCTCAAAGAATATCCATCTGAAACTGTCAGTCATCTTGTTTATGATCTCACTTAAGAGCACTTCAAGGAAAGCCATCAGCAACTAAGTCTGTTGGACTATTGAAAAAATTCAAAAAAAAACCCAACCCAGACAACCCTGCAATTAGTGTTTGCTCCACTGCTGTGCCAGGTTGTGTCAGTCTGCAAGAAATGCTGGCTTGTTCCTACTGACTGTGATGCAGCTGACTGCACCCAGCATTAATGATTCTAGAGATCATTTATAGCGTCATGGACCAACAAGATAATGTTACAGGCTGAAGTCTACTATCAGTTCAAAAGACACATCAAACAGTGAACTCCTGCAGCATTTTCAGCACGGAACATGGGCCTCAGATGTTCCTCCTCACTGTGCTAGAAGACTTATAAACAGCTTTATTACGAAACCTCTGTTATGGAAGGTAGTCTTCTTCCAACCTCTGTATGAATGGAAGGAAAAGAATCATCTCACTCTCACGGTATTTTCTGATCAGCACTCCACGTGTGCTTTGCTGTACACTGTGCTAGAACCTTAAAATACAAAGCGTGTGGAAACCTGTGTTTTACTCAGCTATTACCTCAGCAATAGTTTCTTCCCCCATGGTAACCTGCACATTTTCTTTCCCATTTTTTGATGTTTCAGTAATAGAATTAGTTTGTAATAATTTGCCCTTTATGAAATTACAGGAGGTTGAAGTAAAAATGTTAAGTTTATTATAAAGTGGTAATTTAATAGTGATCTCGAGCACACAGATTTCTGCAGGCATTAAGTACCGAAAGCATTTTACCCTGCTCTGATACACAGGGAGACTCACATCAATAATTCTGCGAATGCTCCCAAGCATATGGTATAAACATGCCATCTATGGTATATGCATAAGTAGCTGCAGCTAATCACACGACATTCACCACTGCTGAGGAGTCAAAGGTGGCCAGTTACTAGGTTGTAACTGGAGCTGTGGCACTCTGCCCTATGCCACCATTGAAACTGCTGCCAGAAAAGCCTCAATAACAGCATCACTGAATGAAATGTTTGCTTGTCCAGTCTAATCCAAATAGCTTCACATTTACAATCACCTTAGTAAGCAACAACCGGGAAAGCCCAGAACTACCTGAAGCATTTCCATCAGATAGTAAAAGAAATAAGAACGTCTCAGAATACAAAAAAAAAAAATTACCAGCCTTGATTTGTCAAGAACAAGGGTGCATCCTGTACCAGCAGGCTCAACTCTGCTGCCCTGAAGCCATTCTGCTCCATTTACTGGAGGACATTGGTTTACATAAGCACATACTAAAACCAGAGACGAAGCTTTCTACACTTTGAACCTGAAAGACATTTTTGTAATATTATGCAAACAGGGGTAAAATATGCAAAAGCTGAAGCTGTAGAAAAGAAGCACTGTAAGAGCACTCCAGAAGAACTGTAGAGAACAGAGGTAACATGCCACTCTTGGAAGGAGAGCAAACATCGTAAGTTACTAGCCTAACAGACAAACCTTCTCTCCTCAGCTGTGATTTGTGCTGTAACTAGCACCAAAACCACTACCAAACATCAGTAACAGCACCACTTACCTTACACCTATAAGTAGAGCTATCAGCATTGAACAAATCGGATCCGCTATCATTAGACCGTAGTTCTGCATCAATATAGCAGATATAATTACACCAATACTTCCAAGCGTGTCTGCAACAATGTGCAGAAATACACCTGTAAAAGATTAATTGGTATCAATCATTACAACTCGAAATTCTTAAAGCTAATGGAGTATTTAAAAGGCAGTTTATGAGAAGAGTTGCAAGAATTAGGTAACATGATCTATGCTTGTTAAACTCACAGTAGATTTTTGGTCAAACACACAGAAGATGATCATGGGATTTCCACAAAGATGCAGAATATAGAGCATTTGAATAATGTGAATTATTTCCTGCACTTAAGAGTAAGGGGTATTTCATGGCATGGCTAAATTTTTATAATTCAATACCCAGCCATATTACAGTAAAGAAACTCATGTTCTCTGTTGCCTACAGAAAACATTAAGTACTATCTAAGATGAAAAGACTGTTAACAGAAACAGCTCTGTAAAGTTTTGAAAGATGCTAATGTTTCATTGACAGTATCTTACTTGAAGAAATCCAAGACATATTATTTTGAGAACTGAACAATACTACAGACATGAACAACTTCACTCTTATTTTGAAGAATACCACACTACCTTGAAAGACAAAAAACCAAGCACTTTGCAGCTAGCTAAAATCCAGCCTTTGGAGCTCTCTGGTGGCAATGACAGGAACAGTCACAAAGAGCTTCTTGCATATAACTCTTCAGAGTCAGATAATACCTTCTCACAAAAAAAAAAATGCACCACTGCAAATCAGCTCTTTAGTGATTTTTTCAAGTCTACATCTGTACTGGCTCTGGCTGGGATGGAGTTTTGTTTTCTCCATAGCAGCCTGCATCATGCTGTGTTTTAGGTTTGTCACTAGAACTCTGTTGAAAACACATCAAAGTTTTAGCTATTGCCAAACCGCGCTTGCACAGCATCAAGGCCTCCCGATTCTCACTCTGCCCCCACAGTAGCCTGGGTCAGGCAAGATGCTGGGAGGGCACGTAGCCAGGACAGCTGACCCAAACAGACCACAGGGATGGGTATTCCATACCACGTAACATCATGCTCAGCAATAGAGCTGAGGAGCAGTCTGTCTAAATCAGCAGTTGCTCAGAGATTTCCAGAGCATCGATCTGCTGGTGGAGGCCGTGAGTGATTGTCTTTGCATTGCTTGGGTGAGATTGTTTTGTTTTCATCCTTCTCTTACTAAACTGTCTCTCAGTCTAAGAGTAGTTCTTGCTTTTACTCTTCTAATTATCTTTCCTGTACCACTGCAAGAGTGAGTGAGCAGCTGCTTGGTGCTTAATTATTGGCCAGACCCAGCCCATCACAGTATTACAAAATTAAAATAAACTTAAATAAAATTGATTTATTTTTATATGCTTCAAATAAATTGTGCCTTTCATGAAAAGACAGATTTTCAAATACCTTCTACTGACGTATTGAGTGTACATATGAACATATGATACAGTATATTATAAATTCTGGGAGAGGTTGAAAACGTTCCTTGTCAAGGACTACCAACAAGCCAGAAAATCATTAAGAGAAAACAGTCCCCCTGTACTCAGTGAGTACAGGGGAGGTCACACCTTGAGCACTGTGTCCAGTTTTGGGCCCCTCACTTCAAGAAGGACATTGAGGTGCTGGAGCGGATTCAGAGAAGGGCAATGAAACTAGAGAAGGGTTTAGAGAACCTGTCCTATGAGGAGTGGCTGAGGGAACTGGGAAGGTTTAGTCTGGAGAAGAGCAGGCTCAGGGGAGACCTTATCGCTCTCCACAACTACCTGAAAGGAGGCTGTGGGGAGGTGGGGCTCAGGCTCTTCTCCCGTGGCTGAGGGAACTGGGAAGGTTTAGTCTGGAGAAGAGCAGGCTCAGGGGAGACCTTATCGCTCTCCACAACTACCTGAAAGGAGGCTGTGGGGAGGTGGGGCTCAGGCTCTTCTCCCGTGTTATGAATGTCAGGATGAGAGGGAATGGCCTCAAGTTGTGTCAGGGGAAATTTAGGTTGGCTATCAGGGAATATTTCTTTACAGAGAGGGTCATTACGCATTGGAACAGGCTGCCCAGGGAGGTGGTGGAGTCCTCATCCCTGGAGGTGTTTAAAAGCCGTGTGGATGTGGTGCTGAGGGATGTGGTTTAGGGACCCCTGGTAGTGCAGGTGAACAGCTGGGCTTGATGATCTAAACGGTCTCTTCCAACCAAAACAATTCTGTGACTGAATATTTCTTTACAGAGAGGGTCATTACGCATTGGAACAGGCTGCCCAGGGAGGTGGTGGAGTCCTCATCCCTGGAGGTGTTTAAAAGCCGTGTGGATGTGGTGCTGAGGGATGTGGTTTAGGGACCCCTGGTAGTGCAGGTGAACAGCTGGGCTTGATGATCTAAACGGTCTCTTCCAACCAAAACAATTCTGTGACTCCATATGTCAAATAATTACGTAATACATTACTTTCTCCCTCTGACTTTTGAACACACAAAAAAATTAAGCAAAGCTCAGACTTGACATCTAAACTATCAGTAATTTATTTACTCTAATGCTCGGGAGATCATGAACTCCAATACTCCTTCAAGCAATTTATAGTGAATTATCATCTTGTCTAAACCAACTGTAACAGTCTGATGAAATGGAAATTTTAAAGCCAGGTACCCTTTAACAATTTTATCAGTCTGCATTTTTCAAATACATTCTACCTGAACAATACTGTTTTTCACTTTCCAGAGCATACATTGCAGTTAGGCTCCTTAGGTTTCTGCTTTTAACCTCTTTCCTAGATTTTCATTGTTTGATTTTCCAGCATCAGTAACAGAAGCTGAATCACATCTTTTGGGATCTCTTTTAAACTGTTGACACAGCGTTACATTTAGAGTTCAGTGAATGTCTCAGTGTCCAGCCGTGCACAGGGTTTGGCACTGCTCTGTTTACAGGTGGAAGGGGACCTCTTAGAGAAACCCATAGCTCCTCTAAGAAAATCAGAGCATCTACCCAGAGGCACCCTTTAAAACAGATGAGTGACAAACAGTTGGAGGCAGGCAAATCACAATAAAACTAATAAACCACTACACTTACCATACCTTGTAAAATCTGTTTGCTGGATCCAGCCACCCCTTCAAGAGAATGGTCATCTGTGAAGACAATTATTGGCATATTAACCTACAGAGGCTCTCTCCAGTGTTACATTCTGTTATGGTCTTCCTTTCTGAAACTTCTTGAACAGACACGCTGCTCACAATGACTAGCTTTTACTCATTATTGTTTTATCACACAATTAAAAGTCTTAAAACTAATTTTTAAAAAGATATCACTTTACACAACAGACTTTGTATATGCGTACATAAAAAGATCAACATTTGTTTTTAAGGAAAACAAACTGAGAAACCAGACCTTTCTAGTATTTCCCAAAATAAGGCCCCCTCAAGAATACAAGCCATGCACACAAGCAAGAAGAGTAAGGTCAAATGAAATTGCTAACCAGAAATATTTCACTTAAGCAAGCATTCCTAATGAAAAACAAAGATAAGATTTGGAGAAGGTAGAACTAAGTAAAAAAATCCTCGCATCCAACCACATTAACACCTTTGTGGGACGCGTCAGACAGATATTTTAAGAAAAACTTGTTAAAGGATAGCAAATGACTTACAGTGAATATATAAAATAACTTATGCAAAAGTTTATTTGAATATCAAATTGCACTAAATAGTTACATTTGCTGTCCCACTGGGGTGGGGGTCAAGAAGAAAGCAAGGAAAAGGGCAGGAGTGGGGGTATCCTGCTTTCCAACCAAACTCCAGGAGAACACTTGGAAAACAAATTTTCTAATAAAAACAGCAAGGAAGGGATAAGTAAATATTTCCATAGTCTTTGTCGCCTTCTGTCTGCAAGTTACCACACTATTCCCTGCTCTGAACGCGCACATTTTCAGTCACATCGGATTCTAGTTTATGGCTTAGGCCGAAAGGATTACAAGGCTTTCACTTGCATTGTTTCAAACAGGTAGTAACCACACTGCCTCTTCTCCCGTTAGCGAAGGCTACTGACAATACTTTGTATGGATGTCTCTTCACAGATTGTTTGCCTTTCTAGAAAACATTTAAGCACATCTGAGATACCAAGTACATTTTTCATAACCAGCTGTAAAACAGATTACAATTACACAAGATGGGGGAAATTTTATATTTCAAACCAAGTACAACATATCAATCCCAAGTATCCAAAGTAAAATTGCTTGTTCATCTTTCCTAGTAACTTGATCTGTAAAATTATTCAAATGGAGAACACTAGCAAAGCAGCTTAACTTTGTCTATTGATTTTAATGAAAAATTGAAACAGAGCCCTTGATAACTCATTTCATTATACTGCTACAGCTTACGACTGTTTTATCGTTTGCCAAGACTGTGAACATTCAAAATTATGTGAACGTTCAAAATATTATATGAACATAATATTACTGTGAATATTCAAAAAAAGTAGGCAAAACCAAACCTTTAAAAACTAACACTGAACTTACTGCAAGTGAAACAGCATTTACCAGAATGAGCCACAGAACATGGTGGTGGCACAGCACGCCATACATTTAGTGAAACTACTTCCACGTACGCTCACAAACAAGCTGCCAGCACCCTTTTTTTTCCCCTCCAGTGAATCATTAATAGCAAATTTAAATTGAGACAATATTAACTAAGTACTTACCGTGACAATAATGCTGACCGTGAGAGTGTCCATGGCTGTGGCCATGATCATGAGTTTGTCCGTGGGCATGTTTATGTTCATGGCTGTGACCATGGCCTCCATGACTGTGTCCGTGGCTGAGACCACCATTAAACAGGGAATGGCTGTGTTCATGCCCTATAAATAAATACCACTGTCAGAGTATAAATTTAAGTGCTGAATAAAAGTATGATTCCACTTGTTTCTAAGCTACTGGAAACCTAGTAATCTTTCAGGTCACCTTAAGGTACGGTTTTAAATAAGTTAAGAAAATTAACACAGGCTGTCACACCTTAATCTATGCTGTGCAGCTGTATAAAATAAATACCTGATTTGAGAAGTCAAGTGCCTTTATATATTCCCATTTCTCAGACAACTTGTGCTACACTTTTTGTACAATTAGATACAAGCACATTAAATGTAGCTGTTTTAAGAAACCAGAAATCGGCTATCGCTCATGCATTAAAAATTCCTACTTAAAATGCTGCTTAAAGACCAAAGACTATTTTCTTCCACCAGCCTATACAAGTTTATATGTTAAAAGAGATTAGCAATTAGCTTTGCAGAGGAAAAAAACCCAACAACAAAATGTTTACCATACCTATTTAGGCAAATAAATCCTGCATTTAAATTCAAAAGACACTAAGTTGAAAAGCACCTGCAGCTGAATCATCCCATACTTAAAACTTGGTTCAGACACTGTTTCATAAGACCTAACTTAACTCCAGCTCAATTTCATCCAAAAGCCCCTCCGCAAATCTCTTCCAATACAGGTGCAGAAGAGTGCCTGTTCCAGAAAGCAGATGCTGCAGTTCTAGGTCATCCAGTTAACGGATACTAACCTAAGAACAACAATGATATACTAGGGCTAGTGATAAAACAAAAGACAGTATTGCAACAAGTCATGTACACATTTGCCTAGGATTGCCACTGAGAATCCTGGGGTTCTCAACGGAGGATTATAAGGTTCTGGAGCACGGGGTGCCAAGAAAGGAAGCAGTACTGAAAATTATAGACATCCTACCAGAGCCATGTGAATGCCCATGACCTCCATGTTGAAAAACAAATATTCCTATAAGATTTACAATGAATCCTAGTATAGAAACAGGAAGAAGTCTCTCATGATGCACATCAGGAGGCTCAAGTGCTCTCTAAAAAAAAAACCAAGAAGCAAACGTAAAGTTTTACAATCTCTTTACGTTATTAAGAGGCACTGAAAAAACTGCTTAGCTACAGGAGCATTCTCAGACAAACAGGCATATATAAAGACATAATTAGAAACTACTCAGGACTTTTGGTTTTGGGGATGGTACACAGACTAATTCTGAACTTGTCTGAAGTTTTATTATTAAAGCTGTGAAAGTATAGAATAATACTCTAATCATTTAGCTATCTTTTATCATAAGTTTTCATTATGCTGTGGAATGTGGTTCAATACCGTATGGAGACATTCAAGTTTGTTGCAGTGTGGATTGTCTAAGTCATCCAAACAATTTCCAAGAGTCTAGAATGCCACTTCTTTTCTCCTTAGAAAGGTTAGAGGATGAGGGGAATTAAATTAAATGAAGACTAAGAACAAATTGTGGCACAATTTGCACCTGAAGCTAAATGTCGAAGAGTATAAATTGCTTTTGAGAAGGGAGAGAAACATTGACCATCTGTCCACAGGAATGAAAGGTGCAGGCAATAGCAAGACAATGAAACTTTCAGCAGATGTAAATTTTTCAAGTGACAGAGAGAAAAAGGAGTCACCATCACAAGCAAAGGAATACTTAGCATGGGAGACAAGACCAACAGAAAAAGAACGATGTTTCAACATTACCCTTGACCCTTCCAGTAGCAGTTTTTAATTTTTCTAGTAAGTTTTGTTGCTGTTTCTAGATTTGGAGTGCAGCTTTCTCAAGCGTTTAGGCAATTTCAGCCCATTCTGTACTGATTTTGAAGTATTTACAGGCTTATCTAAGTACAAGATCCCTGAAAAGCTCTTCCCAGTTCTCTATTAATTAAAAAAAAAAAGAATGTATTCTGAACTAGAAGACTAAAGAAATTTACAGTGCATCTTCCATTAAAAAGTAAAAGCATTATTGCAAGCTGATGATAATCAGTTATCAATCTTACGCTTCATACTACTACACTTCAGTGCAGACACCCTCAACATCTAAAGTTTCATCTTGGAATTATCACCTGAACCATCTTGTAAAAAAAAAGAAAAAAGTCAAG
The DNA here is from genome assembly GCF_000710305.1 of Buceros rhinoceros silvestris. Classification (NCBI taxonomy): domain Eukaryota; kingdom Metazoa; phylum Chordata; class Aves; order Bucerotiformes; family Bucerotidae; genus Buceros; species Buceros rhinoceros. The sequence goes on from NW_010431972.1 coordinate 46,569, forward strand.
AAAAGTGCCTTTGTAAATGTTAAAGCCATTACTACTTGCCATTTATATCAGACTTCAAGATCTGGAAGATAATGCTCTTTAATGAGTTAGTTCAACTTCTTCCAGAAATTGAATGTGTTTCCATTTCTTATGGCTAACTTCTCTCCTCTGAATGCCTAGTTTTTGCCTTTCTTTCTTGGCCTCATCTGTCCTTTAAGAGTGAGAAGTAAAGATCTTTCTATAATATATTTAACTGGCTGAAAAAAGGACAGGGTAAATCTCACAGAATCTTTACATACAATCAAAATACTCTATTCAATAAGCTAGTACAGAGTCACTGAAAAAGCTGGGCTCCTGCGTCATAAAACAGCAATGTCAGATAGCCCTATTTTCTGTTCCAATCACAGATTTTTAAACAACTATAAACACAATAAATTTCATAATTTTATCCCCGTTGAGTATGCTCTACAATAGAAATGGGACAATTGATAGCGCAATTTACTTCATAACATACCTCGACACCTTCAGAGAAAATGAAGAATGCTGTAAAGATGAGGAATAAACCATTTACAAAACCAGCAAGTACTTCTGCTCGAACATACCTGCAAGAAACAAAAAAAGCAGATATTACCATGTCCATTTAAACACTGAAAATAAAAAGCAGAACTTAAAGGCTAGAGTACAAACTCCTGGTTCACAAACAGTTGTATTACCCAGGGATTTGCTAAAGGGAAGATGCAGAACATAAACTACAGATAAGCATATGAAATTCACTATGTTGTATTTTGACAGGAGTTACCTGATCTAGATGAAAGAAAACTTTAAATAAATACATCAAAATCTTCCTATTTAAGATCACCTCTATTGGGAGTTATGGTAGAAACATAAAATAGAAGCCATAAAATAAGATAAGCAGTCTGCTTATGTAGAAGCCTGCTGATGTAAAGCTCTGTTTAATATCAAACAGCCATACATTAATTTACTCCCCCTCTAACAGGAGGATTTTTAGTAAAAGTTTTAAGTAGAAATTAATTATTTCAGCTAAATTTTTCCAGTAAAACCAGCCAGGTTAGAATAACACGTAACCTCAACACAGCAAACATCAGAATTAATAAATCATGGCTGTTCTCTAATAAATGGAACGCTAGCTTTTTAAATGCAGAGCAGTAATTAATACAGAACCTGCTTTCATTGCAATTAGTTTATAGCACAATCAATTCTTCCTAAATTGATTTCTAGGCACACTGGAGTTTCCACCTTAAAGTGCTTTAAGTTTCCAACTGCATGATCCATGCTTAGGCAAGACAGCTGAAGCTAAACGCCGACCTTCAGATCAGTAACGCTATGGGAAATGCAGCAACCCATGTTACAGGTCATTTGCTGTTAATTAATCACTATCACCAATTAATAACATTGTATCACCAGAGCACAACTGCAGTGTGCAAGGGAACCAAGCGCCCTTCAAACAGAACTAGCTGCAGCAGCTATGTCCATCAAGGGCATTATGGGATGACATACCTCAGCCTTGAGGATCTGCATTAATGGTAGCCACAGCTGTTGGATCCTGCTGGGTCTGAGGAGCACGGGTGATAATCCCAGGTGCAGCATCACTGAGACTTAGCTCCTTTCAGTTGTAACTTTCTGTTCCAAAGCAAGCATGGGGCACCAGCAGTCTTGAGATTCCCTGTAACGCACCTCACTGCGCCGTGAGGACCAACCTGTGATGTGGCTGCTCTTACTCCACCAGGGCCATGAACACATGACAATGCAGGGCAACTTTCTGCTGTGTAACTTGTTTCCACTAATACGATCACAGAGATCTTAGAAGTGATAAACCTTTGCCCCAAAACCAACACCTTCACATTTTTAGTATTTCTAGTCGGACATTAGAAGTTTACGTAACTCACCTTAAAAACCCACACTTTCAACACAGTTTTTTCATGTTCTGCAAAGAAAGGGTTTGTTCATACAATGAAAAATTACCACCTAGTAATTTACTGAAATACATTAAGGTAACAGCCTGAAGTTTCTTACCCGTATGAGAAAGCATCATTTGACCTCCATTTTGAAATAACAGAAGCTGCTAATCCAGCCAGTAGAGCAGTACAGTCAAAAAACATATGAAAAGAATCTGATATTAGACCTAAACTGGAAACGAACAGAAAAAAAAAAAGTTATGTTCCATACACTTGCTACATCATGTATGAAAAAACAGCATTTAACCTTTTACCCATTAGCAGAATACACTGTGCATCTAATCTTCAGACAGGTTTTTGCTAGCACAGAGTAGAAATCCACACTCCAATACAAACATGATGACAAAACTACTTTTGACAGCTTAGGAAAGGCACTTTGGAAGAGCACTTGGCAAAAAAGTCCTCCTAGCATATGATTTTGGTGGTCACGGGGGGTGCTTTCCACTGACGCAAATGAAAGCCCCTGGAATACCCACAGCCACACCCCCCACCAACATAATTCTAGTGGCAGGTACTTGTTCTTGTATTTTGATTTATAGATTGATCATATAAGCAAATTCAGCTACGAAAGTGTATACACACAAGTTGCATTTAAGTACTGACCTCACATAAGTTTGTAAAAGTAATATTTCACATCTAGTTAAAAAAGAAAATTAAGTTTAAGGAAACTGCTTTTGAATATCTATTCTATGCAGTGTATACATAGTCCACACAGAAATAAAAGCAAATATTTGCCCCATCTGTGCTTTCAGCTGAATGGATCCAAGTGAGAAGAGTATTGGAACAATGATGAGCCACTGCTTGTAAAACGTATCAGTCCTCAAATCTTTGTCTCATCAGGTGCAAGGCACAGACTAGAAGACACACACTCCCCTTTGATCTAGAAGCTAAAGGAAGCAGAGGCTGAAAGACCATTTATAAATGGTTTATTTCAGTGGTCAATACACAACTAGAATCCGGACTGACAATCACAGGAGAAGTTTAGCATGCTGGTTTACTCTACAAAGTGCAAAGCAATTTAACTTGCTTCACAAATTACTGAAGTCAGTAGAACTTGTATCAGTTTGTAGGCTGTATATAAACTGGTTTCAACACCACACACAGCTGTTGCCAAATTTTACTAAATTACTTATCGTAAACAGGTTTGCTAAGTCTGCAAGGAAGTATGTGCATTGAAACCCAAAAACTGGTTTATACTTGAAAAGCATCTGACACACTGATGAACATTTCTTGTTACAGTTGTCCCAAAAGCTCCATTTTCCCAATCCTTTGGTTGTCCAAGAACAATTACATACACAACTCAGTTCCTGGAAACTGAAGAACAAAAAGCAAATACTGGCAGTAACATTTTCTAGAGGATAACCATTTTTTCACACTGAAGTAAAACACAAAGTTTCATGAGCCAAAGTTTGAACTACTTTAAGAAACCAAACCCTTCCAGCTTGAATGAAATAAATTTCAAGATTAATATGAAGTGCTTCAGATGAAACATTCGGCTGTGGGAAAAGTGGGTTCAGAGGAAGGAAGAGAGAAAAAAAATCTCGCTCTCTGTGTTTACATATATACTTTATGGATACATAAAGAGGCAGGTATACATACGACTATAACACATTTAAGGCAGAGGATAATGGCATCAGAAATTGTCCTTAGGTGCTCTAGCCACCAAAGCAGGAAAAAGATGAAGTCACTCTGAACAAACTTTAATGGAAGACCAAAGGTTTTAGCTGGATGCCTATGAGGCAGCAGAATGGAACTCCCTATTGAATTCTTGAAAGGTGTAGGTGACAGCTTCCCCCAAATCAGATGACATTCCTCAGGAAACAGCTCATTTTAGGTTTGTTTCTGAGCAGTAAGAAAATCCAGGAGGGGGGGGGGGGGGGAACAACAAAAAACCACAAAAACACAGT
>NW_010431972.1:50475-52488 GCF_000710305.1 Buceros rhinoceros silvestris
GGGGGGGGGGAAAACCACAAAAACATCACACATTAAGGTAGAAGGTAATTAAAGTGACAGTAGCCATAAGTTTGTGATGGTGATGAAATGGAAGAAGAAAGCATAGCTAAACAGAGGTAACTAGTAGTTTCTGCAGTTTGAGTGTGTGGTTTGTTTTTTTTTCTCTTGTACAGTCTCCTGCGAAAGAGAAGGGTATGTAAGAACTGTTACTGAATCAAAATCCTGTACTAGCTCTAGAACCTGAAATTAAACAGCAAGTTATCATGGCACTGTGCTCATACTTGCAAGTCTCAGAGAGGCAAGACTCACCACAGGTGCAACACCAACACACCTGTGCTGCATTCAAGACCTAAGCTAACATCTCAAAGCAGTCACAGGCATGAGGATTTATCAACAGTCAGTACAGACTGTGTCTGCAATGCAAGTCACCACATGGCATGAACAGCTGTGATTCAACTACTCAGATGATAGGAAGGCTAGTGAGAGGCCACCCTGATTTCATCTGAGGCTTTCAGTGACCTGTAAATTAACGTGACTTTAAAAAACTAGACGCAAAGTGATTACTAAAGCAAACAAGCAAGCCAGTCAACAACTAGCAAAATGGGATGTAAGCAAGAACTTCCATTAGAACTGCAACGAATCACCCAGAGTATAATCTAGCAGGAACCTGTATTCAAACACATGGTGTCTAAACAAGGATGTTTCCATAGCCGATTTAAGAAGACAAGTTTAATACGAAATTACACAAGTATGCACGTAGCTGTATTTTCAAGCGTAACAGCTCAAGTTGCAGATTTTTACTTTAAATGAACTTTCAGGTAGCAAAATACCACATCCAGTCCTGTTGTCTATACTTCAAGAATATCAACATGCCAGCGTATTTGTAAAAGGATCACTGAAAAATGACAAAACAACTGTGAGTTTAGGAAACTACTTATGTGGCAAACAAAAGCTAAGCAGAATGTAAGAAATAAGAATTTTTTTAAAAAGAAATTAAAATTGAAGACTTTTGGAACTTGCTAAAAGAAAAATTTGAGGGGCTGAAACCACAGACTTCTTCCTAGTCAAAAAACTCACAGTAATCTGCTTAAATTTAAATGGATGGAAGTGTAGTTTCCAGAATCATAATTAAAAAGAAGTTCCTTACTCTATGGAAGCCAAGGGAAGAATCATCTGCATAAAGCAGACTGTTAACCTTGCTATCTTATGCTCACTGAAACCATCAAGGATACTAGACAGAACAGAATTCAAGACCATACTTCTAATGATTGCAGCATCAGGCACTGACGATACCCAAGGTATGCCACTGTGCAATAAAGAAGTGCTCCAGGATGATACAGGAAAAAACTCTTGTACATAGAATGTAACTGTTTCTGACTCTGCATTGTGGTTTTACTCAAAACTTGACTAAATGTCACAATAATCTGTGTCTGTACTACAGCTTTTGATAAGGACTACTTTAAGTTCCATGTTGAAGGACACACTATGGGGCTTAAACGAGATTTCCGTGCCTATCCACTTCCTTAAGCATTGACTTAGAGACTGAAATACCACCATAAAACAACCACCAAGAATAAAGCATGATGGAGATACTACTACCACTGCCTGTTCCCTATCTGAACACTACCTATCAGTACTAAAGTTATCTGGCAATTCTGCTTATATTTTACTGCAAATTTTTCAGTAGCAATGTAGTCAAGGCCCTCCTGTTTTTACCACCTTTGTGAATTTATGTGCTAACGTACCACTTCACTATACCAGGATGTGTTCATTAACGCTTCTCACTCGGAGACAAGTACGTTTGGTGCAGTGCTACGTTCTGCCACCCAAATAAAGTCACATTCCCAGACAAAGGATTTCTAGAGCCAGTGGCAGGCACGAAACCCCTGGGTCCTGTAACTCCTGTAAGCCAAGACCAGGCTTCCTCCTCAGCAACGCGCGGAGCTGCACGGCCGTCAAGACACCACTTTCAAACAGCGTTCCTCCATAACGCGTCGAGCCGCGCCCCCAAAC
>NW_010431973.1:0-29244 GCF_000710305.1 Buceros rhinoceros silvestris
GAGGAAGGTGGGCAGCGTGTCCCCCGGCTGGCCCGCCCGGCCCCCTGCACCGTGGTAGTCCCTCTCAAAAGTCCGCCGCCGCCGCCGCCGCCACGTCTCATCTCGGCAAGCAACCGGTAACGCCACGGGGAGACTCGGGCAGCAGCCGAAACGCACGATGGAGTCAGTGCCCTTAGGTTGACTTTCCCCCAGGGCGCACGCTGAGGAAAGCATCAGGTGAAGAAAAGTAGGTTAAAGACCCCTGCCACAGAAATCAGTCTCGCTGCTAAATTTTGGGTACGTCTTGTCTTTGCTTCTTTTTCTGCTTTGCTACCAGAGGAGTTACAGTTATTGCAAGAGCAAACCCCAAATAAAAAGTGTTACGTTGTTCTATTAAGCTGTACGTTGAGGTATTTTTCATTTTGGCCGCAGCTAGAGGAGGGGCACTCATTCTTTGTATGTCTTCTAGGGGTGGGAAAATCAGAGAGGTGGAGTTCTCCAAGACCTTCAAGTTTAAATGAAACACAAGGAGTTAAAAAAATTTAGCCGTGGAAGAAAAAGACGGAAGGCGCCATCAGATTAGCCTCATCTCACTGAGAAATGACTCAGAACCGATTACAACCGAGTTATGCATTGAATTCAAACAACCACCACAGCAAAACAAAGAAACAAAACCCCCCAAGCCCCCAAAACTTTAAAAAGCAAATACAAAGAAAGCCAAGGCACGAAAGAGTAAGGCACTAAAAAAACAACAAAACCAAAAAGCAGGGAAGAACAAAACCATGCAGATTTTAGAGACAGAAATGGAGAGGAATAAGAAACACCAATAAACTTGGTAAATCAGTATCTTTATTTGATAGAAAGTAGTTTGATCAGTGTGCTGAACCTGCCATTAGAGGTGGTTTTTCTATTTTTAATAAAAATAAACATTTGAAAAAATTACCTTGGAGAACACACCATCTCCAAGCTTATTTCCTTTTAATCACTGTTGCTTTTTTCATACCTATTGCAACTAATCTAATACTGGGTGCTCTTAAGAGGAAGGGAGTGGTACCTAATGTAGGATATCTCAACAGTTTATTTCCTGTAACTGGTAGCAAGGTTCCTAAAATGCAGTATAACATGTATAAGCTCCCCTTGTGCCACAGCAGCATAGTATAAAATCTGCATCTATTCCATTCTCCATCTTTCTCGATGAACATCCTGCAACATCAGCTGTCAGCTGAGAATATTCTGGTTAAAAGTCACACAGCAACTCAGTTTAAGTACCCAGATGGCCAGAGTTTTAACTCTCACAAGTTACTAAAGTTATAGTAAAGAATGTGGATCGTATCTGTTTGAGGTAACAATCAATTAGCAACACAGAATGACACACTCTGATTGCATTATGTATTGCTACATACACAAACACAAGTCACAACTGCTAATCTATGATATTTAAAAGGGACATTATCAACTACAAGCTAAGGTGTTTTGTCTGGACATGGAATTATTGTTGATTAAGCACTGATAAATGCAAATTTTAAGTTCCATTTATGCACACAGCTACTTCAAGCACAGAACCCTCGGCAGCCACTACTCCTCTTCTGTTTGAGTAACTTGCATAGCAACAGGCAGAAAGCATTAATTGCTGGAAGGCTGAAGTCAGTAGAAGTTAAGGGCACCAGCTGGAAGAGTTTTGAGTTCAGTTCTTCCCCAATGACTAGATTGAAAGTTGAGACTGTCCCTTTAAAAGTTTCAGATACAGACAAGTTAACTCATTTTGATTCCATCGTTACAAGAAAACTACTGATAATTTGACTTACAAGAATTGTTAAACATCAGTAAACTTTATACAAGCAAAAAACTGATACATAAATGAAGCAGCAGCAACATGGATTTCTAGAAGGTTGAGTCTCTGCAGGATTTATTGGGAAGATTATGAAGGTGTGGCAAATACACTGTGATTTTATATAATTTAGTTTTGAGAGTAGCTTATGGTAACTAGAAACACTATTAAAAATGCCTGTTCACAAGTCAGTACTTTTCTGGTATAAGCGTTAAGTTTGCCAGGATTATTGACAGTGCAGTTCTACTCAGAAAAATGACAACGTTGTATATCTTGGCAATTTACATATAAAATCTGCTCAGTTCACAGGTAAGACAGCTTTTTGTGATTGCCAGTACAATAAACTGAGCTTGAAATATTAAAGCTAACAGATATAAATACTTAAGGACAAAACATCAAGGACATCGTTATATAAAGTTGCTAGGTTTTTCCGTTTTTCCGCACATTTTCCGTTTTCAAAGGTAACCTTGGTTAGTTCCATGGGTGCATGTCTACAAAGTCGGGTTTCAGTAATTCTTTAGGAGTGTGCTACTATTAACTCCATTCTTTTCCTTCTTTCATAAGAATAAGGAATATTAGCAACTCAGCCACTGAGCAGATAGGACTTATGCATTGGGCAAGTCTGTTTTATAAGGTGGTGTCACTTTTAGTCAGTCACTTTTCTGGTCCATCGCTGTACTTAAACTGTTTTGATACCAATTTTTATTTAAATCTGTAAGTGTTGTGGAAGAACAACTACAACTGAATCACTGAACAGCTGTACCAGTTTGAAGTGCTGTCACATTTTTCTTCATGGCAAAATAACCACATTCTTTTTATTGCACAATTTGAAATTTCAGGTTATGTGCATAAAAACCTTCATAGTGTGTGCACTGCAACTTGCGAAACATACATTAAAACATTTTACAAAATCTTTTTAAACAATTTTATATTCTTAAGATAAAAGCATCCTGAGAATGTTACAAAGTTCGTTTTACAAGCCCTTCATTTCTGCTATGCTTTATTTATCCCCATAGTTCCTAATTTGACAAGTTTATTTTACAGTTAATATCTTGGTGCTATATTTCACAAAATATCTTTTAGCAAAAGTACACCATTGGCATTCAAGTAATCCAGCTTCATATCTAATTTACAAATTAAACCTTTGTCAAGCTCTCAAGTCAGGAAAAGTAAACTAAAATACTTACAGAAACAGAGCTGACTAAAAAAATAAAAGGTAAAGGCTTTGTGCATCAACAATTTGGTCAAACATTTAAGTTATGCAGTTTAATATTTTGGCAAAAAAATTCCAGATACCCTTTTAAATTCTTTTCCTTTCATTTTACACCAGATGTAAACACACAAAGTCTGATAGTAATGAAGTACTTTGCTGTTGAACTTTTTTCCTTTTTTAAAGTACTTAGGAAAAGCAGACTAACGAGAACTTAAGTACTAAGGATGAACTGAGTATCTTTGGGCTAAATAAAAGTCTTACTGGAAAAAAAGTAAAAATAAATTAGGTGTTTTTCTCATCTACAGACATGTAAATAAATAGTCTTTGAAGAAATTCTAGTGCCATATCCTAAAGCAGTATCTTCCTATATCTTTTTGATCAAGACTAAAGCTTCACACGTAATCTTGACTATTTTACTAGGAAGATACCCATTAATATTTACATATTTTTGTAAAGGGAGTGTTCAGGGTTAAAAATATATTTCTTTTTAAAAGGTAAGCCTGCCATCCTGATGGCAGAGATTCAAGCTATAGAACAGAAGACAAGTTACAGAACATTCTTCACCTTCTTATACCCTAGATCAGAGGAAGGAGATCAAGCAAGTTAGCGAGGTAAACAGCCTGGATTCCAGGAATGGAGACAGACAGTGGCTTGTTATACGAATGCTTGTATGGCCAGGAGTATCTACTCATACAGGCTTTGTTTCTCTTCTACACTTAAGTATAAATTTTTTACTGTCAGCTGACTAAACAAGTTGAGAAGAGAGACAGTTATGGTTGCCACAGTGAAAGAGTAACATCACCTAAGGTTTCCATCTGGACAGACGTGCATTTAGAAGGCGGCCAGGTGTGGAATATAAGCAGAGGCTATGACCAGATGGTATGCTCCAGGTGGGAGTGTAACTACCTCAAAAGGATGAGTAAACCACTTCAATATCTTAATAATATTATAAGTATATAACTTGGAGTCATGTATAGCTTTTATTTTAGGCAACGATCAAAATCTGAAGGACTTTGTTAATCTTTAAGGCATCAGTGCATGAGGGACTAAATACGCCAGGTAATAAATACAGGGGAAAAGAGGAAAAAAAAAAAGCATCTTTGTGGCATAAGCCATCATTGTGTATCTGCTTTGTTGGCTAGTTCCAGGAAAAAATATTTTCAGGCATGGCAGAAGGGGACTATTACACAGCGTTGTGAGAAAAATATTAGATCATAAATTTCACGTCACTTTTTAACACATCATTTAAAGGGCTGAATCTATCAGGCAAGATTCTCATCTTTACTGTTCCATCAGCACCACAGGAGAATATGTGATTTGCTGGTCCTGTCTCAATTTGCATGACTCCTGTCCCAATATTTCTGAAGAGAGACTGTCGAGCATGCTCATTGATGAAAGTGTGAAGAAGATTGAATGTAGGCAGACTCCACACCTGAAAAAGCATCAAAACATGAATCTCTTATAAGGATAATTACCGTGATCTAAAAATTCACCAGTACTGAGGCATGGAGAAAATGCACTACATATTACATTCATTTTTATGACACTAAAAGAAGAGATATGTAGCAATCTGTAATGATATAGAATACTAATACTCATTTTCTATAATAAGGAATATATATGGGGAGTATGATAAGACTAACTTAAAGGAGGACTGTAAGCTAAGACTAACATTTCATAATTAAATTACTAAGTGTTAAAGGCATGGTTGAGAACAGATGCAGAACACATGACATATCTGATTATTCCACACCTATGCAAGATTCTTTTTGAGTTATCATCACCACCATCTTCATCTCTCCTCTCCCTTTCATTAATACCTTTATATTGCCTTCAGCAGATCCTGTAACAAAATACTCTTCTGTAGGATCAACAGCAATTGCTTTGACTGGAGAATCGTGACTCTGGAGTAACTGTTGCTGCTGTTTTTGGCGAAGATCAATTATACACGTAAAACCTTTTCTGCCTCCAGATATTAACAGCTGATGTTTTGGAGCATATGCTAGCACAGTTGCTCCACTATCGTGACAGATAAAAGCTGAAAGACAAGACAAAGTAATTGAAATACACATACAGTATTAACTTCAATTTCTAACTTTAGTTTTCCATCAACCTCTAACTGTTCAAGGCAGTAGCCATACTGACTTTGATGCTGTAACCGAATTAACCACAACCAGTCCATTTATTGCAGTACCACATACATGTAAGCCCAGGCTCACAACGGACATCCTGAAGTTGCAGTATTCTCAAATAAAGCTGGTAAATTCTGTACGAAAAACCAATTTACCTCCTTTTTTTCCTATACCTGTGTGAACACAAACTATTAAGCCTTGATCAGAAGCAGATTCTTTTCAAACTTTCTAATGCTTGTTATTTTAAGGCATATAGGTTTCACATTAGAAATGTCCTCCTAAATTACTTGCCCAAGTATCTTCTAAGTTTCCACTAGTTATTTTAATTTTAGTTTGCTGTTTTTCCGCAGTTGTTTGGATAAGTCTACTGCCCCAAATGAGTAGAGGAAGCAAATGAAGATTACCAGAACAAAGCTCAGTAAGCCTGAGACTAAACACTATGAATCCCAACATGTAGTATGCAGTATATTATACCTGTAGTTCAAAGGGTTCTCTAAATTACTTTCAGAAATTCCACGTCACACGTGCAGTTAAGCATTCACCGTACTTCAGTTACAAGGAGTTCATAACTCTCTCTGAGCCTAATGATGTATTTCAGACATTGAAATGTATTTCTTTTCCATTGCAACAATAGTAACAAAGTTGATGAAGCCCCACTAAATATTACAGGAATAATTTTTCTAAAGCATTTTAGTACTACTGATTGTAGACGCACATACATGCACGCACACAGAGAAAGCATTTAAAACATTCCACAGTATTTGGCACAATACACAATAAAAATACCATAGAACTAGACAATCCGTGAAAGCAAAAAGTCACTACTTTACAAATGTAGCAGATAATATTTTAGTTCAACTCTGAAAATTATTACATAATTATGAGATCTTAAATGTACATCTGCTTGTTCAACATATTAAAAAAATCCTATTAATATTTTCTAGAAAATTTGGTGCATATAATCACATAGATGCCTTCAGAGAACCATTGTATAATTATGGCTTTTCTGAGAACAGGATTTTCAGAGGCAATGAAATACTTAACAGTTCATAAAAAGCATGTCCTCTTATATTCTTTAAACTGATAATGTATCTGCAAGTATCCAATGCTATCTTTTCAGTGCAATTATTTGGTCTAATACTTATGTCCTGGTTGCAGCTGGGACAGACTTAATTTTCTTCGTAGCAGCTGGTGCAGTGCTGTGTTTTGGATTTAGTGTGAGGATAATGTTGGTAACACACTGATGGTTTAGTCGTTGCTAAGTAGCCCCTATCCTAAGTTAAGAATTTCTCAGTTTCTCATGCTCTGCCAGTGACCAAGTGCCCAGTAAGCTGGGAGTGAACATGACCAGGACAGTTGACCAAACTAGCCCAAGGGATGGAGATCATGCTCAGTATATAAACTGGGGGGAGCTGGCCAGGAGAGATGGATCACTTCTTGGGCATCAGTCAGCGGGTGGTGAGCAACTGCACTGTGCATCACTTGTCTTTTCTTGGGTTTTATTTCTCCCTCTTTTTGTTATATTCATCATCATTACTACTACTACTATTATTATTTTATTATTGTTGTTATTGTTTTATTCTATTTTAATTATTAAACCATTCTTATCTCAGCCCATGAGTTTTAGTTTTTTTCAGTTTTCCTCCCCAGCCCACTGGGAGGGGGGAGGAGTGAGTGAGCAGCTACATGGTGCTTAGTTGCTGGCTGGGGTTAAACCATGACAGCTGATAAATTTTAAGTGGAGTGTCTCTGATATATGACTACAGATGTGGCCATTGAGCCTTGAATTGATGGGCGTGTATGTATATCCTGCAAATACTTTTTTCATACTGTGCTAAAAACTGTAGGTCTGACAGCATTACAGCTAGTGTCTTCTCAACATGCCAGCCACTACAAGCATGAGTTGCTCAAAACCTTTTAAAAAGGAGCAGAAGCTACAGCTGTCAGAGCAAAGATACGAGGTATTCAGAGGAAGGTGCTCATGTTCATGAAACCAATCATTTATATATGGCACTAAATCATTTCTCAAGAATCTGGTTTTTTATATTGCTGCTGGTGTACACACATAGGACAGTGAATGGAGTTTTACTGCTAATATTACTTATATTACTTCCCACAATAACTTTTCCACAGAGACAGACACACATGTATAATTTTTTTACTGTGATCTAGTATTTTCCTGGTTGTATTTTACTTACCATGCACCAAGCTGTTTGTAGGTGAAACCAAAGTATCCCAAATACAAATATTTCTGTAGGAAAAAAAAATGCAACAAATGTTCTAAGGTATTTTAACTCTTGAAAAGTCATCTGAACATTACAAAGATTGTTTCAGGCATAAAAAGCACTGTAAATAGACTTTCAATTATTACTTTTGAGCAGACCGCATATTACTTTCACAGTTATACAAATACTGGAAGAACACGCCCTCTACACAATCATTCTATGACAGGTTATTCTCATGAAAGATTCATATTAAGATTACAATCTTTTTGTAGTGGAAATCACCTGAATGTTAGCAATTCTGATCAAAACTTTCTTAAGAAGTATGAAACAAAGAGTTATGCACAACTCTGTTTGTAAAAATAATTTAAGACCGGTTCATATGAATAGAATTGAACAGAATATTTCAGTTGGAAGGGACCTACTATGATTATCTAGTGTACCTGCCTGACCACTTCAGGCATTAAGGCATTAAGTGTTACTAAGGGCATTGTACAAAGGCCTCAAACACTGACAGGCTTGAGGCATTGGCCACCTCTCTAGGAAGCCTATTGCAGTGCTCAGCCAACCTCTCAGTGAGGAAATGCTTCCAAGTGTCCAGTCTGAACCTCTCCTGACAGAGCTTTGAATCATTCCCACATATCCTGCCACTGGATACCAGGGAGAAGAGCACAGCAGCTCCCACTTCACCTCCTCATATGGAATATGAACAGAGGATTTGTGCTTCCCTGTGGAACCTCCTTCACTAGGCACATGGAATTTAGCTACAAACATTGCTTCTCTTCCACCCCATAGAGAACAAGAGCGGAAGTACCCATGTTGCTCTTAAACTGCTCAAGGAGAATCATCAAAAGAAGGGAGTGGGAAGGGGGAGGAAAAGGAGAGAAAACATTTCACTGTTATGCCTTATCACATCAGTTACCTGTTGTCTGAAGACAATCCTGCTGTGGCTATCAAAGATGATGAACTGATGAAAACAAAGTCATTGGCTGTTTTGTTATGACACTGCCATGTCTGAAAAATTGCAGTATAGCAATTATTAATTAAAAAATAATTGCATTTTGTGTAAACATGAAATCAAACTTCCTCAAGAAGGTATGCAATTTCAAAAACAATTTAAAGAACAAAGGAGATAAAGGCATGTGTATGCCTTCTGATGCTTAATTTTCATGGAAGTATACATTCCAGTCCTGCATTATTGACTATTCATTAACAATTGACAATTATTGATAAGTATCAAAGCACATTAAAGTTATTTCAGATCTAACATTACGTTTTCTACGCTCCAGCTCAGTAAGTACAATTGGGATTTAAGAACATGCCTATCATATGGATCACAGGATGTCAATAATACATTATTAAATCTTGATCAATACTGATTATTAGCACAATCCCTGCCCTCTCCTGACTGTTCTAAAGGGGGGAGGAAGTAAGAGAGCATAACACAAGTTTATGGAAGCAAATTTAGTTTTCAGCTTACCAGATATGGTTTAGGTGAAGTTCCAGTAAGTGGGCAACATTTCCAATTTGTCTGATATAAACTTATATATCCATCAGCATCAACAATTCCAAACTGAGAAAAGATACATTAATTATAAATACATATGTATGCATTACAGAGAAATCATCCACAATTCAGGGAAACTATATTTGAAGAACGGGATGTTTCTGCTAATTTACAATTATATTGAGGGAGGTGTGGGGGTGTAGAAAGAGAAAAGAGCAAGTACAGAAGCATTCTGTCAGTTACCTTATTTCCTTGGTAACTGAATCTCATTCGAGTTACCCTTGCGTTGCCACCAGACCGAAAACATGTGATTTGCTGTGCATGACCCCACTCAAACATTCTTACACTACCATCTTGAGCACCTGTCAGGTCTGCAACAGAAAATATTCACACGACTTTTCACAGATGTTGTTGCATCCACAATTTTAAGAAATCACACCAGCTCAAAATATCCTCAAAATAACTAGCCACAGTATGTGCCACAGTACCTGCCAGAGTGCAGGAGTAGTGGGTACCACTGAAACTTAAACCTGTGCTATTCAGAACTTATTAAACTGTACTTACTCATTATTCAATCAAGATCTGTATTTAGATGGAACTGAAATATGAAGCTATTTACTTGGATACAATAATGTATCTTTCTCCCACTACCTTCTACTGCAAATAAAACATAAATACAGTACTTCTCACTATTAAAAATATCACTGTTTCTGAAGGCTATTCTATATCTCCCAGTGCTTTTTTTAAATGAAAAATAGCTTCAGAAAAATAGGGCTGATAAGCAACTTTAAAAAAAAAAAACAAACAGATTGCTGTGCTAGTACAAAATAGCAGAATACTAAGCAACAGGACCAGTAAGTAAATATATAATCTTTAGGTAACTTTTTTAACAAAACTGAACTTACAATATGGTAATGTTGGATGAGAAGCCATTCTTCTGACATTATTAATAGCCTTCTTGAGCATCTGTTCAACATATAAAATAATTAAACAATACTACTGAACAAAAAGTTACTGAACTAAAACAGTGATTGCAGAAGGTTGCTTCACACCAAAATTCCTACTGAAAGCAAATACTAGGTTTAGAAATTCAGATAAAAGTCAGTTTCTTTCAAGACTAGTGTAGATTTAATTCTTTTGCAGCTTTAAACATCTAGGTAAATATTAACTTTTTGCTTCAGAGATTTATGGATCCAAATATAAACACTCCTTAGACTGCAGTCTTACCTCTTTTCTTGCCAATTCCTTTCTGATTCCATTAAATTTATTGGAATATTCCTGAATATTGTAAGATAAGCAAGACAGAGGCAGAAGCATGTAAAGAAAGAGGTAAACAAACTTTAACAGAAGTAAAAAGTAGGAAAGAATGTATTTATTTTAAAGTCTGGTTAATTTATTGTCATTGAAAAGTGACTATTCGTGGCCATCCAGAGTAAGCAATATATCTAGCAACTAGTAAATAAAAAATGCTTCAAAAGCATTTATTATTTTTCAAAAACAGATCCAATGGATTTTCAGTAGCACTTTTGTTCCTATATCACAACCTTTCCTTTGACCAAAGTACTTTACCAAGAATGCTGTTTTTCTTAGTTGATCAATTCCTGACTGTAAAGAGTTCAATACATGAAGAGGACTGGAAATATTAGAAAAATAAGATTAAAACCTATCTAATTAAACCGTAAGTCCAACACACAATAGGTTACAAAGAGCAGGGACTTTTCATCATGGAAATGCATCTGTGTTTTCCTTGTATGTCTCTTCCCTTTTCTTTCTATTAACATATATCAAAGTTAAATTTTGATCTTTTATTTCCTTAGTTCTCCTCAAATGCATCTAGCTACTTCAAGGACTGCCTTTTCTCAGAAAGTGGCTGGATTCAGTTTGCTCATGCATGTATTATTTACCTGAACATTTGAGAGAGAAGATGGCCAAGTGTTAACTTTACAGGACAACACAGTTTGTTGCCAGACAACTGACTTTCAGCAGAGCAGCTTACTACACATCTGTGGCAAGCTGGCACTGAACTCCTTTTATAGAATAATTTAGGTTGGAAAAGACCTGTATGATCATTGCTTTCAACCATGACTTTGAACTGCTATAATTTTTTACAGTATTTTCCCCACTGCTTTGTGAGTGAAACTGTAGATACCGAATCAAGCATTTAAAGTACGCTAATCTCCTTCGGCCTCCAATTACATGAGGGTGTCAACTGGAAGAAGGTATGAATTACAAATTTGTACTTGCTTCATATTACTAAAGATAAAGAGTTGAAACACAGTGTTCTCCAAATTTTCATGTTACAAAGAAAAAGAAGGAAAAACACTTGGAAGGGAAATAATTTCTTTTCTTGCTAAAATTTCCCAGGGTTTGG
Source organism: Buceros rhinoceros silvestris (assembly GCF_000710305.1). Classification (NCBI taxonomy): domain Eukaryota; kingdom Metazoa; phylum Chordata; class Aves; order Bucerotiformes; family Bucerotidae; genus Buceros; species Buceros rhinoceros. The sequence continues at coordinate 11,253 of NW_010431973.1, forward strand.
TTTGTGGAGTGATTGCAATACACTTGATTACATTTTGGAAGCAAATTTAGGTCTTTCAATTCTCAAAGATTTATTATTTTTTGAAGAGAAAGCCTATGCTTCTCAGTTGCCCAAGCTTACTTCAAAACACTTGCCTGAAGATAAAAAAAAAAGCTTCCATACCTATTTATTTCCCTTTTTTCCCCCCTCTAAGTACTTTAAGTGACAGGAGAAGATAGCTCAACAGTTTGGTAAAACATTGGTGCATAAAACTATATACATATTGTAAGATTTAGGACAAGAGAGCAGAGGATGATACTCTTCAAACATTAGTGCATATATCAATCAGTAAATAATTGCGATACTTTGCTCTCTAAACCTACAATTTATCTCCAACTGTAAGTCAAAGAACAATTAGTCATGCTCATTCTATTTCTTCACCAAAATTAAGGGTTGTCTTGAGTTTTACAGCTAGCAACTTTTACCCAAACGTCAGTAGAAAATTGTCTTCCTTCATTCAACAGATGAGCATGCATCAAGATCTCTGAAATCCTTCTGGATTATGCTTTGGGAAAATGCAAGCTTACAGAAAATGTGCCTTTGAAAGACTACGTTAACATAAACCTCTGGTGCAGCATCTCTGATTTTAGAAGCCATTATCAAAGGCACATAATTACATTATCAATGTAACTGTCATTTGATACTGCTAGCCTTCGGTTTCCCCTTAACAATAGGTAATGGCTAGAACACTGATTGCTTTGGCTCTAATGTACAGTAAGACTGAAGAACAAACAAGCTTAAAATCCAACCCAACAGTTATTAAACTGGTGAATATTGGTGTCAGTCATACTGGCTTGGAAGACAAGCTGTTGAATATCACCTGAGTTTCAAAGCTGATGATATGTACTATTTACTCCAGTGCTCTCTTAGAAACACCTCTTTTAAGAGCTGTGTAAATGCACTGTACTGAAGAATCTGGTGGTAAGCCTCCTTACTCACCTTGTTTGACTCCTGGAAACAGTGAGGAAGAGTAACAGGAAAAAACTTTAGAGCTAATAAAATGCTGTTTTCTGAGTATCTTAAGTCCAACAGTTTCTTCCTTGTTGATGGAAACGAGGCAAAGAAAAGACTGAAAAGCCCGTAATGGTAAAGAACAGAGGACTGTATCTACTAAATGGGCTGCAAATTACGGAAAAGCAAAGATGGGAACAAATCTCAAAAACAGTATCTGAAGGAATAAGGTAACAAATAGTAGCAACAGAAAGATTTTAGTGAAGCTGGTTTTCCTCCAGAATTGAGTCCTTCCACAGTGACACAATTTCTTGTCAAGAACTCCTTATGTTCCTTCATTTACTTTATCCTTCATTCAGTGCCTTACTCTCCCCTCCCTAGTGGGCAGGTGTGGTGGGCTCTGGTTGGTTATCCACAGTCAAACAGTATGCCAAACAAAGTTCAGGTCCAAAGTTTAACAGCAAACACATTCAACACAAGCATAGCCATATACGTAGTAAGACATTTTTAATCTAAAGATATAAGATATAAAGTCATGTAAGAATGGTTCACACACACACACAAAAATGGAAGTGAGGAGAACGTGACAAAGGCATTCAAAGAATGCTTGCAGAAGAGACCAGAGTTGCAAAACTGGCAGCTAGGACTAGTAGTTCCTAACTAGAAGGGAGTGGTGTGGGTTCTGTCACAATACCCAATTCCATGTGTGGATAACATTATCATTCTTATAATGATCATTCCATATTTACTAATCCTAATTATCAAACATTTTCAAAAATGTACTACAATATGAATTAATATATGGTGCTTTCATTCCGCCACCACATACGGACTTGCTGAGCTGTTAAATGCCAGAAGGTGCAGCCAAGCCACAAGACTTAATGCATTCAGTTACCCAGGAAAACTCCACCTCTATGTGCAGACAGGCTGGGAGATACAGGTGCCTAGTATGGCCACTTCAGTTAAGTGGCTCCAAATAAGCATTTTCCAGCAGCTGCTTAAGAGATCTGGATTACTGGAGGGCATCTATGCAGCCTAGGAACTAAGGTAAGTATGTCCACAGCCAGACTAGAATTATCATATGATCTGAATTACTTCTGACATAATAGCTTCTTGCTCAGGGTCAAACTTCATTCCAGAAAGAGTATCTGTTTCTAAAATAAACAGATAATTTTGTGCAGGTGTCATCTCTATGATAAAAAGGATCAATTTGCTCCTGTGGACATTGTTGCACTCGTTCTAGTCTATTTCAGAAATGCCGCACAATGAAACCGGCTATCTCCTCTAAAACATGATCTTCATAAGTGAGACAATAAATAGTGCTACTAAGCAGAGTTATCGAAGACTGTGCAGCACTTCAAAGATGACAGCACTGACAACAGCTTTGGAGATAAAACAGTCGTATATCATCATGATGCGCACCTCCGTTTCCAGAGTTTAATTCATTTCATTTGAAGACAATGTCCTGCCTGTGAAACCTGCTTTAGGAGTTCACTTGCTGTTCTTTCTGTAATACAGGCTCATACTAATATGTGATGCACTACAATGGCACTTTGTACTAGGGAAGTTGGCATTTACTTTTAAATAAAAACTGGGAATAGTCGGTTGAACTCAGAATGAAACATAAGATTACACTTAAAATAAAAGCTACCTCAGTATTTCACACAAACACTTCTGCCCAATCTTTACTACTTTATATCCTGCAATCTCCTGAATAAATACTTTTTAGATAATGGCATTTGGCTTCAAGTCATTAAATAACAATTTAAGCTGCAACTACTTACCTGAACCCTGATTCTTTGTTTTTAAACCATGTGCCTTAAGTAAAGTGAGTATGTATGGCTTGATTAAAAGCTTTGCTTGCTTAACTGGAGTATCTTAAATTTGGTGCAGTATTTTAATCTATTAAACATGATTTAAAAAAAATTCCAGCTCCCCTTGAAAACACAGAAAAACCACATTTACTTACATGACAACTGTAAAATATAACCAGCAACACTGAACAAACTAAAGGAGAGAAGCAGGTAAGAGTATGTAAGGTCAAACTTTGACTTACCACAGATGCACCCCTGCCAGTTTGAGTACTACCAAGCCAAGGCATATTGATAGGTGTGCCAGGATTACTGTGAGTATAAGGAGTAGTTCCCTGAACATTCACCAGATCATCACGAGCATGTATAACTAAGAAATCATCAGCCCTATAAATGAAACAACGTTTTAAGTTAGATTTCAAACAACAACATTAAATACCGTGCTTTGTTACACTGATTCAGACACAGTTCAGCTGTGGTATCGGAAACATAAAGAGTATACCCCTTATTCTCTATTTCCGTATCATCATCAACCCAGGTGTAGATTTGTGTTGCTAAAATTGCAGAAACATCTAATTCTTGAATGTCATGACTTGATGCTATTGCAATGCAGTTCCGATTTGCCTGAAAAAAAAGTAATACATGCAAAGGCTGAATTCTCAAAAAGGTGCTTTTTAAAATTTTCTCTGAATAAAGCACAGTAGTTCGTATTTATTCAATTTACAAGACCCAAACATTAACATCTACAAATCTATATACTTAAATTGTCTAAACTTGACATTTCTCTTCTAAAAGTTTATTTGCGTCTGGGATAGCTTTTCACAGTTTTGTATTTTATAGCTCTCTCACGAAGCTCTAGTTTCTCCGTGCTTTTCTCAGAGGATAGATAAGAGATAACTACACTACAGTGCATGCAAGCAAGCTCCCTTTCTCCACTTCTTAAGGCTTAAATGGCAAGAGAAGGAAAGATGATTTCCTGGATGTCTTCAACAGAGAAGGAAAACCACCCCAGCACAAAAGATTAAAGAAAAAGTAGAGGCTACCTGTGCCCCTTCCTTCAATCCACTGCACAGCAGAAAAGCAAAAACACCCAGTAATTTGTAGTAGAACTATTTAATTATGAAAAGGTAATTATGAAATGCTTTAGAGAAGAGAGTGCTAAGAGTTTATCAAGCTGTAGCAGGATGGCTGGCAAAGGACAGCTCACCCATTCACAATGGTACCACCACCTGTTTATCAGGTGAAAGTACGACACAGTTAGATTGTCCTATATCCTTTATACTCACCTTATTGACTGCAAAAGCAGTAATGATGTCAGACTCTTTGTGGATTATCCTTGCCTTGCCTCCCGGGTATCCCAAATCTGTTTCTATCTGTATTTAAAAAGTAAAGCATGTTTAATTGCAAACTATGTAACAATTTAATTGCAAAGTACGCTTTTTACTGGAAGGATGCTATTGTATGAAATTTCATGTATTTTTTTCTTGATTTTAATTCTAAGAAAACATGACATATATAACCTGTATAATTACAGTAAACCTGTTCCATGTGTAATCATCTACCTTTCCACTGCTATGTTGAGATGACCAAAGTAATATAGAAAGTGTATTTACACTGTGTTTACACAGAAAGTGTAATTTGTCACACAAATCACAATACTGTGTTCATTCTCAAGTTTTTCAGAGATGCTGAAAACCTGCAAGGCTTACAAAGCACACTTGGGTGTGTTGATATTAAAAGATGAGTCTTGATGTTTGCTCTTAAAAAAGTTTGTTAAGTCTTTCCATGCTCTTAGCAAACACTTTTCACCACTGAAACCAGTGAAATAGTTCAAAAGAAAGTGAAGAAAAGACTCTGAGCAAGAAAATAAATTTGAACTTTGTCAGCTTATTTATTCAACATTCTTCTCAAATAAATACACCTGGAATTCTGCACATTCCAGTACCTTTACCACATTCCAGTAAACTTTTTACTACCAGATTTTCTTTTTCTTCCCCCCCTTTCACGTGATCTGACGTTGTTTATGAATTCTTGTCTATCTTTTTGTAGTTTAGAAGTACATCCAGATATATCTCCGCACACAAAGTTCTAAACTCTACCAACACTGTAGTACTCCTGTTCAAAATTAAAGAGCTCAGCATTGCAAGTATTTAACTGATAGACTGTAGACTCCAGTCTGTTGTAGCTACAAAACAATTCTACAGAAAAAAAAACCCCAAAACAAAACACATTGCTAAACAAATCATGACATAAAATTCAAACCTGAATTACAAATGTAAACTTTTGTAAACACATATGGTAACTCCAGAACTACCATTTCCCAGCCTCTCCCTTTCAATTTCTTAATTCTCGGGTCTTCAAAGGATTTAAACAAGGATATTTGAGTCGAAAAACAATAATATGATGCTGTCAAGGAACTGCCTTTTTCAGTCTTTTTCAAAGTCTGAAAAGAGTCTGTAGCTGTTACACACCACAAAGTAGAATACCTTCTTTAAGATTAAAACAAAATTGATATTCCGGTAATCTTATGTGTGTGAAACTGCATGAAGCTGCAAATGACAAACAGATACAAAAAAACCTTGATCTGTGTTGTGGGGTGAACAAACCCATATGAAATTAAGATTATTTTTCCCCAGACAGTTTCAGTTATACTGGCAAATTCTGCTTTATCACACAATTAATAATGAGGTAGCCCAAAGACATTACAAGTGTTCTCATTTCTTTCTTCTCACTAGTTTTGCAAAAGAAAGCCTAAAGAATACAGTATTTATTAGTATTTCTAGACATAGTATTACACCCTTTTAGTCTTTCATACAATCTTTCTTTAAAGTTGCTATAAAGTTGTCATATGAGGTCATTTGTTACCATCTAGGTGACCACCAATCTAAGGCTCAGAAAAAATTTTCAGTAGCAAAACTAATGTCATGCTAACAAACTGTATAACTTCAGTTAACCTCCTTCACTTACAGGCAACTATTCTAGCTATGTCCTGGTGGTAAATGGTCCCACTAGTACATTCCAATAGTACTACAGAAAGTTTGTCACTTGGGCAAATCTCAATCTCAGTTTATCACTTGGCACAGCTATGGAATTTGATAACACATATTGTTTTTACCTGGTAGTTTAATCCAGTTTTCTAAGGTACTTTCAGTTTCAGGTAGGCTCTATAACAGGACTACATAAACTCAATCTCTTGCAAAATGGAATTTTTAAGTTTATTTGCTATGTCAGAAAAGATTTTTTTTTTTTTAAGGAAATCAGCACCACCTCAAAACAAAAATATTTCACAATGATGTATGGTCTAATTAATTTAAGCCTTACTACTGTGTACCTTATTGATGATGGGCGGCTCCACCACAGAATTTTTCATGGTTTCATTGTGCTCCTCTAATGACTTCTCCAAGAAAAGAACAATGACAGAAGAAAGAATAAAGGTAAGACATAACACATGAGCTATCAAGGAAATCCTTAATTCCTTGCTGTTCACAGCAACAGAACAAGTGAAACACAACGGCCTGTGTGCACATACACACATACATATTTTATGTCGTAACAGTAATTATCAAACCCTAATCTCTATATTCAGTACACCAATCTGCCTATTCTATACCGTAACAGCACCTTGTCTATCTCAAAAGTCAAACTTCTTGGAAAATAAGCAATATCCACCAACATTTTATCAGTAACAAGAGCCAACACACCTATGCTGTATAAGTCTGTCAATGATCCTACCTGGAAACATATAAAGCACGTCTAAAATACTCCAAAACACAGCATAGCTACATGGCTGCATTAACATAAGACAGACCAGAAATGGTGCATCTTCAAAGACGACGACAAAAGGAACAATTTTCTGTTTAACTGCAGTCCCTAGTGAACACAATTAGCCACAAATACTCAAATGAATATTCTAGTTGTGACAGGACAAAGGTTAGTTCATACAGAACTCTTTGCTGCCATGGCTTTACTAGTCATGAAAATGCTTTCTCCCACATGTCTAGTTTGTTCAAGTCTGCTTCTTCCTTCTATATTTTTGCTACTTCATAGTTTTCCTATAATACAAGTGAATCTTCCAAATTACTGGGAGTAGGGGGTCAGTAAGAAAGAAAAGGAGCAACTGAAGAGGGAGAAAAAAACCCCAAAACTCCATTACAGAACCACAATGTTAAAACATTTAACTGAATCTGGAACCTGGAATCCATCCAGACACTAGGACATCAGGGACAGAAATACTCACTTTATGACCATTTTTCTTATTAAAATTGGATCATAAAATGATAGAAACAAGTGGATAAATCAAGGATGACTACAAATACAAACTTCGAGAGCTTTGATTAGATTACTGTTTCTAATCTTTGAAACTTTAGTTTGTCATTCTTTTGAGGCAGCTTTTATACTGATAAGAGGCTGATTGTAGCTATGTGGTGTTAGTTGTCAGTCTACGTTCAAACAATGGACAAAGATTTTTAACATGAAATACTGTAGATTCAGAGTCATAGCCAAGTATATTATCCACTCATGCTCTATGAAGTAAACAATCCAGCCAAATAACCATGTAAAAGTTCATAGACTGACCTGCAATATTTATGCATTTTATATACCATACCAACCTCATTTAGGCATCGCTTCTTTGTAAAAATATTTCTGATAAAGGTTTCCTGGACCACTTCCTGTTTAACCAAGTACTGCCACAGCCTCTTCACAGATAGTGCAACATGACTGTTAGATCTACAGAACAAAGTTAAAATAAATATTTACATCACCCTTATAAGAGTCAGCAGTGTCTTACAATCTAATCAAAATATAGTTGGAAGAAATGCTGAAGCAAAACTACACAAGAATACACAAGATGTATTCTGAAGCATTCTGATAGCATCTTCCTGACAAGCCTGCATGTAAGAAGAGGTGCAAAGAAAGAAAAGAACATGTAGCATTTTCATTCCCTATTTTGAGATAAGTGAGAAAAATCTCTTAAAGAGATTACACAATAATAAGGTCAGCATACAGATCATTTACTAGTCCACTTTCTACAACATGGATCATTTCTGTTTATTGCTAATGAGCACTTCTATCACACAGACAATGAATGACTAATGCTTCCTACTAGGAACACATGATCAGATGTGTAACATCTCTGAAACAATCATGACTTTTCAGTAACAAAATTGAAGGCCTGTAGAATCAGATCAGACTTCAAATGTTTATATTTATCCCTAGAAACTGTATGTTCAAGCAAAACTTGTAAATACAAATATAGCTGCCTATGGCAGGCCAAAACCCATCATACCCTGAATTGCTTTAAATCATAACTTAAAAGGAACAGCAGGCAGCAGATACATGTTAAGCTGTTCCGTTTTTAAATCAACTCAATTTACTAAGTGTGACAATTGTGAAGTATTCTACAACAAAAAGATAGACCTTTTGTTGATCCTGCAACGACAGGTGATGGTAAGATTCCAAAGGCAGAAATCTATTTTAAAAGTGACAGTTTAAGAAAATGAGCACACTTTTCTGGCTGAACATGTAATTATGTGCGGTCACAAATGTGTGAATATTATAAATAATAAGTATTTCTTCTCTGATTTTAGGAAAAGATAATGATAAGAAAGTAATTTTATTCCCTCCCAAATGTGGGGCAATTGTTTAATTTGTTGTTACTCATCCTTAATGATCTCTCAGAGCAAATTTGTTATTCTTTATTTTACTGTCAACCATAGTTTTTCCAGAGAAGTCCACAAGATCAGTATGTTAAGCTTAGAACTTAAAAAATTTTGAAACTTTTGTTTTTCCTAATTTTGCTTTGGACCAGATGTGCATGAATTCTTATTTGTATTCACAATTACACAATGAATTAAAGCAAACCTAGGAACTGGCATTACATAGTTATCGAAGTTATGCTCTATCACATGCTCTAACAATATGATGCTTAGTGTATATTGAAGAAGCTATAGTCAGTGTTTAAAGAAATTAGACTTGCCTGAATGGAGTGTTTGTAGGCTCAAGTAAAGTTTTATGGCGAAGCAATGCAGGACCAGCAGCTAGAGCATCTTCAGAAGCATGTACTGAAATGTAATGTTGAGGAGGCCCTCCATATAGCTCAAGACGTCGGAGAAGAACTTGTTCCCAGCGCTGTAGTGTTTTCAAAACTGCATGGCATATTGGGGAGCTAACTGGAAGCTCTAGAAAGATAAGTAACCAGTAACAAAAACCCCTTTCTTCTCGATGAAGATAATTCCACAGCTGAAGGGTGAAGTGTATTTCAAGTAACTTTGAAAGCAAACTTTATTTAAACCTTAACTTGATATTTGCAAGTATAAAAAAAAGAGACTGCTTTGTGCTATCATTGCTAAATTCAGAAATAAACTTCTACAGTGCTGACAGAAATTAAATAACTTGGAAAAGATTCTCCTGGAAGCTAAATAAAGGCACATGGATGACAGGTAGCAGTGAGAGAAAGCCGACATGGCTTCACAACAGGCAAATCATGCCTGACTAACCTGGTGGCATTTCTATGATGCACTGACTGCGTTTGTGTGCAAGAGAAGAACAACTCTACTTTTGACTTCTGTAAGACCTTTGACACAGTTCCACACAACATCCGTACCTCTAAACTGGGGCGATACAGACTTGATGGATGGACTAATAGATGGGTAAGGAACTGGCTGAATGACTGCATCCAAAGAGTTGCAGTCAATGGTCCAGTGTCCCAATGGAAATCCATTCCCCTGTTATCAATACAGTCTGTGGGATGAAGACCTTGAGAGCAGTCCTGTGGAGAAGGACTGGGAAGTGCTGGTGGATGAAAAGCTGGACACGAGCCAGCAATGTGCCCTTGCAGCCCAGAAAGTCAACTGCATCCTGGGCTGCATCAAAACAAGGGTGGCCAGTAGGGTGAGGGAGGCAAGTCTGCCCTTCTATTCTGCTCTGATGAAACCTCATCTGGAGTACTGCGTCCAGCTCTGGAACCATCAGTACTAGAAAGACACAGACCTGTTGGAGTAGGTCCAGAGGAGGGCCACAAACCAAGTCAGGGTGTTGGGACACCTCTCCTATGAGGAAAGGCTGTGAGACTTGGGGTTGTTCAGCCTGGAGAAGAGGAGCTCCATGGAAACCTTACCACAGACTATCAATACTTAAAAGGGACTTAGAAGAAGGATGGAAAAAGACTTTTTACCATGGCGTGTGGCGATAGAACAACAGATAATGGTTTTAAACTAAAAGAGAGTAGATTTAGATTAGATATAAGGAAGAAATTTTTTACAATGAGGATGGTGAGACGCTGGATCAGGTTGCCCAGAGAAGCTGGAGATGCCCCGTCCCTGGAAATATTCAAGATCAGGTGGGACAGGGATTTGAGCAACACAATCTAGTGAAAAACATCCCTGCCCACAACAAGGGGGTTGGACTACATTATCTTTAAAGGTCCCTTCCAACACAAACTATTCCATTATTCTGTGAAACGAGGAGTAGGAATGAAGTAACTTCAACTGCAAAAAACTATAGGGTATTCCCCAAGAAATCAATATTGTAAACATCCTTGATTGACTAAAGGGCAAAGAAAAAATTAAATATACAGAGACTTCTGCTAACTACTGAGCATTCCTTCTCACCCACTCATCTTACCCACCCACCATGTTATTTCATAAATATACTTGTATGATAAACAGTATCAGAACAATTATTCCCAGATCATAGAAAAATTCAGAAATTTTGAACTAAAAAGTGACAACATATATATTATTCAGAACATTTAAATGTGGTTATTAAGTATGAAAAGACAACTCTGCTGCTTATTACCTGAAAGATCATGTCCAGCCAAAGGGTAGAAAATCTTCAAATTGTGAAGTACCAGCTGAACCATTGCCAATCTCATCAGTGACCAACTAACAAGAAAGCACTAGTAAGTCATGTACTAAAAGGAAAATAAATTTTTCTAATTTATTCACAACTGGGACTTAAATTTAGAGCTTTAAATCCTCATTATAAACTGTTGAAAACTACAAAGAGTATTATATATATTTTGAATTCAGTAGTCACTATGCCATGTATTATGAAAAAGAATAAAATAATCATTGTGAAAACTTAGCCACTAAGTCTAGATAATGCACTGCCACAAAATACCACGTAACTCCTGTATTATCTCAAAAGTAAATGGCCGAACATTCAAGTCTAGCCATTGTAGAACATCTTGCATTCTAAAGACTTACTTACCTGTATGAATTAGAATTAGAATGCTCTTCATTATGTGAATTTGATGCAAACACATCTCCATCAGTATCTTCATCATCACCACTTTCTTGACTCTCTTCTGAATCATATTCCACTTTACTTTGTGATGGAAGAAAAGGCTAAAAATTTAAACAATATTCCTTGAGTATCTTCTAGCCAACACCTAGTTCTAAATTATCTTTTAAAAAAAATTCATTGTAGTATTTAATGCTTTTTATAATACAGCAGAGATATCACTGTACTCAATTAAATAACACTTAGAGTTTGCGTTACCCTCATGAAAAGGGCAAGTGTCTATAAGCTTTGCGTATTTTCAAAGCTTAACTATTTTTTACACTACTCAAAATTCTAATGCTGTAAATGAAAATATTAACAGTCTTCCAATTCTTACTTTGTTTTACTTTCACTTCAGATATATCAAACCACACACAGGATGCACAGGCTTGTTACTTGTCAGAAAGGAGCCAAAACTACCACATAGTTTCTTTCTAGTTCTTCCAAGGGCTCAGAGTACTAAAGAATAAGAAAACTCTATCTCCTAACTAACAGAATTCCAGTATTTATGGTAAGTCCATTATCTGTGTCCCACTGTGTTATTCAGTATTTGCAATTTCTTTTTTGTCCTTGCTCCTACAACACTGCTTACATATTGATTTTGCTGATATGGCTAATATTTCATACAGAAATGTGCCATACAACTCCGTATAACCATGCAACTTTCTACAAAGATCTGCTACAGCAAACTTGAAAGAAGGCAACATAATTTGATTTCTAGTAAGTGTATATGTTCTTTCAACCCATCTGAAACAGATGATAAAAAGCTTCTCACATTTCCTTATTCATCTAAATAGCTGATCCATGGTTACCTACATATTGGTACTTTGCAACTGCAGAAGGCAACATGTTTTGTTCACACCATTATCTGAAAACAAATTTATTTCAAACACCATTTATTAAGAAAGCTGTTTCAAAAATACCTAAAAGCTGTGTTTTAGAAATAATATAAATAATAAAACCAGGCAACTTCTATCACACATCTAAATCAATACCTGGAATAAAATCTAAGATGAAAAAAAATTACCATTCCAGAATTGATAGAAGATATTTAGCTGTCATAAGAGCATAAAATTACCTTCGCAATGAAATAATCCCAGATACTAAGCTCAGGAGGAATAAATCTTTCTTTGTAAGATGGAGATTCTTGGTCTACCAATGGCAATCCAGGCAACTGAGAACTCTCTTTCAGAGATGTTTTTGGTGAAAGTCTGTACCGTTTTTGCTGTTTCTCTCCATCATCTACAGAGGAATAAAATACAGTATGTTGCTATAAATTGTCTGCTCCATTGCTTTTAATAAAGGGAAAGTAGATTTCTTCCTCATTACAAGCACTCAGAATTTTATCTTAACATTTCTGTAGCAAATAAGCACAGAAAATGTTAATTCCCAAATATGCAAAATACATAACACATAATTAGAACTCCAGAATGCCAGCATAAGTAATATAGACATCCATAATTGCGTTAGAAGCTTTCTTCCTACAAAGATGACAAATATTATTGCTCAAACAACAATACTGCAAGACTAAATTACTTTAATAAGCACTACTGGATACTGATTATTCTTGGTTTTTAGGACAAGCTAAGAGTGTTGTCTTTCAGAGCTTATAGAGTAAATATTTAAGCTTGCCATTTCTACTTCAAGTTTTAACTTCATGTCTCCTTCCAGAAGTCTGTGCTTTTTTTCTAAACGGTACAACTCTGATAAATCTGTATGTTCTGACAGTATGCTTCTCCATCAAATATAAAAGATCCCACTCTAACTAATACAATCTGATACCTACCCAATCAAACAGGGAAGGACAAACTTCCTGTAGTAATCCTGATAGTAATAATACTATCTCGTAGGAGTTGAGGGGTCCCCTCACGTCCCCCGACACCAACTTTTTTCAAAATAAGAAATGCCTATGAGAGATTTATTTGAACTACATTCTTCATTATTACAGTACTCAAGGAAACAGCTTATCCAAGCTACCAGAAATATTTTAATGGTTATATCACAAATGAACAAACAAGCCTCACTTCCTTCAGGTTCCTTATTTCCTTGTTAATTGAGAAGTATCAACTTCACAAATAACGGAGAAAGTAACAGCTTACTTAAAAAGAGGCTCACATAACCTTAAATCATTCCAGGTCTTGGTAGGTGAGCTGTATTCCAATACAGCCTTTCTGTAAGTAGAGATTGAATGGCATTGTCATTGTTCCTGAGCATTAACTTAGTGTTCTGGCTCTCCGGAACACTTCTGAAGTGGAAAGGATGAGGGTGAAAGAGAAACCCATTTGGAGATTTGATACAACACAGTGGCCTTCATTAATCTTCCATTACAAACAAAACAGACTTGAATCCTTTTCCTACTTGACCGTAAAATTTGTTATATTCACGTCGATACATGGTAATGCATGGAGAATAGTTTCTATAGTTGAACAACTGAACAGGTTCAAGACTTCGGTAAAACAAAGAAAGCTAAGACATTAAGCTAAGACACTAAGATAAAAAGGAGTTTCTTTTCTCAGTTGCTTTTTGAAGTACCCAAAATTTGCAACACCTATTTAACCAAGTACTGAACATTTACATTTTTCTTAAGCATTTTGAAATTCCCCTTTCCAGTTAAGATTTGAAAACTACGACATCATCCAAAGGAATCACAGAACATGCCTAAGTTCCGCCCCCCCCGTACACTCCTTTTTTTTTGTAGCACAAACAGTTGAGGAGCTAAGAGTACAGGAAAACTCCTTGTTGGTTTCTTGTTTAGTTAAGCGGAGCTTTATTTTGCACAAAGCAATAATGATACCAGGCAGCTAGTCATAAAATATCTCATCTAAACACCTCTTATGTAAAGAGAATATGGGTTGCCTTATGATTTGAGTCTTCGGCTGATATAGCAGTAATAAATAGCCTCCAAGAAAGCAAATCTGCAGGCTAAAAGAGCTGACCTGGAGATTAGATATCCCGATCACTGAGTTTAAGCATCAACTTACTGGGCCTGACTGACTGCAAGGATGAACTAGTATGAACATCACAAATGCGGATGGCTGTATTATTGGTTCAACTTTCTTTAGTCCCTTCTGCTACCATTGGCCCACAAAACTATCCTCCACCGAAGCTTCTGAAATTACTTCCTCCTGTTTGTAATGCTGGGGATGGCACAAGAAGAGCCAGCAGCCCTGTGTAGGCCTAGAGTGAACCACTTCAAAAAAGTATTTCCTATACCCTTACTGGTTTTGTTTACATGTTGTATCCACAGGAGACTGTTGAGTCTTGGTAGATGCTTGGAAGACTATTTCCCTCAAAACTCTTATGAGTCCTCCAGTCACTTGAAAACAGAATGTCTAACACTCTAGACAAAACTAAACCAGCGTTCATTTAAGAACAGCAATATTCCACAAATAAGACTTACATGCTCATAACACAAACAGAACCAACTGTACAACCTGAAGGAGATAACATTTAAGCTGATTTTTAAAGAAAAACTTTTGGGGTTTTTTTGTGCCTTATGACTATGATTTTTTACCTCCCTTGCCCACCACCCCCTAAATGGACAAATTCACAGTGGCTGATGGAATATTTTTCATAATTTCTGGTTATTTTTGATTAGGAAAAAAAAAAAAAAAAAAAACAAAAAACCACACTTTACCAAGGATTTTCAAAAACATTTTTGAACCACATATAAAGATGACCATTATCTTTACAAGCAGCTGAACTATAAAACAATTTATATAGAGAATCTAGTAACAGTCATAACAGCTGAAGACAAAATCTCACCTTTCATCTTTAAACTGGGATATTTAAAAAATCTATCATTTTTTTTTCCCGTTAAGGATATTAGTTGAAATTCACTTACCTGTACTAAAAGTTGAAAATATAATAGCTGCTGTACAATGCATTTTCATTTCATTATTTAAAGCTCATCAGCTAAGAAAGAGCATGCACATGTATCACCATATGAAATTTTAGCAATTGCTTTAAAAAAAAAAAGAAATTCACTAGGCGTGAAATAAGGAGCAAGTATTGCATGATACAGAAATAAGCAAGTATATGCTTGCAGGTTGTTTTTCTAAGAAAAATTCAAAAAGCAGATGTTTTACTTCAAAACAGCACTTTTTCTCCATTCTCTTAGATCATTCTTTGTATTTTTAAGAATACTGCAAGTTAGCAGCCATTGGGAAAATATTCAATATTTAAGATGAATGTACAACCATAAGCAGTTTGAAACATGTCCTACTAATGCATATTTCTTTTCTGCATTCTAAAATTCTTTAAATAAATTAAATTGATGAAAAAGAAAGAAAGCATCATCTTGATTGCACACATCAACAAATATCAGCACTGCTGAAGCCCAGAACAGAGTGGAATGACAGAGACATGACAAAGAAATACTGATGTTGAATCACACCTTGAACCATTTTAGTAGCTGTAAAGCCCTGCACAGGTTTCTGTATGTCTTTGGGATGTTATGAAAGCCAAGTAGAACAGCAGCCTGGTGAAAGCCTAGACTGCTGGTCCTTTCAACTTCAAACCTAAAATTTTGCAAGGTTACAACTCCTGAAGTTTTCAACGTGACATTCTGCTTACTCATAGGCAATGAATTTAACGAATCAGCAGTCAACAGTAGCAATTGCAATTAAGATACATAAGGTGAGTTTGATTACTATATGTACACAAGGCTGTACATTCTTCGTTGTATTTATGTACTACTTGATGAGTAGTCATTCTGAAAAGCTCAAAGGAACTATATATTAAAGTCTCAGATGTTTTTGAAGACATTATCTACACTGCTTGCATTTCAACGAGTGGTGAATGGAAAATGGAAACCCCTCAAAAATTCATATAAGCACACTGAAATCCTTGGTGGGATACGTAAACTTTGTTTGACATTTCTTGTTCTGACTGTCTAAGGCTTCTTCTACTGCACCAAAATAATTCCATCATTCACAGCGCAAACACTTCAAATCAATCTTCTAATCTGTTTTAATGGCTGACTTAACCAAGAAAAAGACTGCAACAGTGAACAGACAAAGAGTTTAATATAGAATAGAATAGGAGTGGAATAGCCACAAGTAATGAAATATTCAGTACTTGAAAGTACTGTAAGAAAACAAGCCCAATACTGAAGTCTCTGACTCTTGACCTGGAAATCAAGGCAATTGTTCTCACACTGATGTCGCAGTTTTCATTACTAACGGTTTCACGGGAAATTCTGCATTACAAAGCATGTTTGGCATGGCTGTTCTAGAACCTTGCACAAGCTGGAAGGCTTTAAACTTGAGGAATCTGTATCCTTTTATCTATTCTAAGATTAAGCCATTTCTGGAGATTAAGTCCAAATCTGAAAACTTACTACTGTTGTTTCTGATTTGCTGGTGAAATTGCGCAGTAGATACTGCTGGATCTAGTCTGAAGCAGAAAGCTTCTAGTCTGAAGCACTAGGAATGTCAAGTTGAGGTTTTGTTGTTGTTTTGTTTTAGATTCTGGATGAAACCTACCTCACAGTAGGTAGCAAGCAGAAAAATGCAAGAGTTCTAACGGATTGCTTTTTCTTTACAATTGCCTAAGCAAAACTTGGCCGAACACCAAGCTGATCTTCTGCCTAGATGCTCTGTTACTCAGACATTTATCAAAATCTGTAATGGCAGTATTTTTTCTAGGAGGTCATGAATAATGGTTTGTAGAGAGCGAGCAAAAGCTATAAATTAATTCAGAGGGTCTAACAAGAGAAATATATGCAGAAGACTGACAGAAGAACTGCACATTCTATGGATGATTTTTATTTGCACATCCTCATTATCAAGATAATTGCTTCTCAAAACTTCTGGCATGTTAGGCAAAACTTGTCACACAAAAGAAATTATCAATTCTCCCTACCAAAGTACTCAGAAATAAAATTTGTGTTAAAACTTTTTTAGTTGCTTAGAAAGTTAAGAAAATCAGTCAAGCATTATCAGATTTCTGATTTTCTACACCTGAAACCCAAAATGACAACTTTAAGTGTGTAAAGTGTGATTGTAAAATATCCAAGTTCAGGAAGCAGTTTTGCATTTAATTTACTCTCGTAGCATGGAAACAACTGAATATATGAAATGAAATTATGGATTTCTAACTGTTAAAGCAAAATCCAAATTTTTCCTTAAGAACCCTCTGGATTGCCATCTCTATACAGACTTATGTTACGAAACAGTTTCCTGAGGCAGTTTTGAGGAGAAACTGTATGGTAAATATCATTCTGAAGAGATCTACTGTCATCAACAACAGAGTTAATATTTCAGATACTAATTGCCTCTTTGAAAACAAAACATGTCCACAATTTTGTGATATAATGTATTCTTAAATGCTAACCCAGTTTGTCAAAATACCTGCTGCAACTGCAAAAACAAGAAACATGGCTGTAAAGTATAACATGCCAGGCAGCTCTGATCTTCACTGTGAGAGGTAATAGTATCTCATACAAATTAATTTGTAACAGAGGTCTGGATTTTACAAGACTACCGGAAATTATTTTTAATTCCTGCTTTTTAGTTTGTGTCTAAAAGACAAAAGATCGTAATTATTTATGAGAAATTTTATATCTAAACATGTTCAAGTCAACTAAAGCAAAGAGCAGAAAGGGTGTCCTGGGTTCAACATAGAGGAACCGGATGCTTTCATGTTGTCTGGCTTTCTTCTTCTCAGAGAGCTGTGGTTCTCCCAAGCTTCGGGGAAGGAGGAAACGCCTCTCCGGAATGAGCTCATAAAAGGGGGCGTGTGAGAAGACTCGACACCATTTTGCCATCTTGCTTCCCCCTCTCTGCTCTATTTCCCCTCCTCTCTATCTCTTCCATGCACTGCAGCTCTATCAGATATGCCACGCAGGACTCTGGAATCTCACGCCCCCGGGCTGGAAACCTTTGTCAAGGAGAGAAAGACACGTC
>NW_010431974.1:0-5000 GCF_000710305.1 Buceros rhinoceros silvestris
TTTTTAAATATGTTTTTTTATATATATAAGGAGGGGAAGAGAGAGCATGAAAGAGAGTGAGAAAGAGAGGCAATGCTGGAAATGCAAACAGACCACCAGCCCAGGGGGTGAGAGATGCTCCCATTACTTATCCGGAAAATGCTGATGGCCTCAGCCCAAGTCCTGACAGACATGTCTGCCACGTCACTTCAGTGGCGAGGCTTGTCACAAATTGAGGGCACATTTGCTCACAGACAGCAAATAAAGCCAAAGACTGAATGGCTACAGAAGCATTCTTAGCCTGGCTATTAATTTAGGGTCTCTGGTACGTCCCAGGTCCTTTGGCAATGAGGACTATCGAACTAGCATCTGTCAAATCAAATGCTAATTGCACTGAGACAAATGGAAAAATACAATTTGCAGGTTTCGTCACGTGGCAAAGTACAGAACAACGACCTGGCTGAGAAATAGTCGCCGTTGGTTGCTGCTTCCCATGGAAAGCACATTCTATTAACATTTATGTTTATAATTATCCTGCAATTTTACTTAGGTTCAGTTGAACAGAGGCAAAACATGGCACTTTTCTCACAGATCCGAGCAGCTGATGGGCAAAGGTTAATTTGTCAGTACATGGACACATTAGCTTGTCACATCTGTTATTAATTGCAAACAGATATATTAGTCTAATTAAACATTTCAAAGGACTGACCTAAATTGTTCAATGGTCTGTAGCTACATATATTCTCCTATTAACACACTTCATGTTTCATGTTTAGCTTTTGCATACTGATGAGAAGTAGCATTCTTAATTGTAAAGCTAGTTACGTGTCGTGCAGTCACCACTTACTGCTGGTACAGTTAATGTGCTCCAAATGTAAAAATAAAACACATGTGACACAGCCATGTGAATTTTCTGTCAAATAGCAGCCATTCCTCCTCTGTCGTCTCCATTGCTCGCCTTCCTAAATGATTATTTTCCTTGGCAGCTGTCTAAGTGGCTTGTCGCAGTCTAATTTCAAAACTCATTATTAGGACAAACAGTTGCAGCGCATCAATAGCCCATCAGGATTAATTAAACTGGGAATCAGCAGCTGACTGTTAATCAGATCATTTGCAGTTGATCAGTGTAGGGACTATCATCAAGATATTACTGTAGTCATTTTTTATTATGCGTCCACGGCTTGTAACAAACCCAGTAATGACTTGATACAAAATATTTGCCTTGCAAACAGCAGCTTCTTAGCAAGTGTTGGGCTGTGCAATTACCGCTTCAAACAAGATAAGCTCCAAACTGTACATTTGTGACCTGATTCACTTTGTCCTACCGGCTTTAAATGCTCCATTGCACGGAAATAAGCAAGCGTCTCCTTCGGAGGAGGCGTATTGGGTTTTACAGCCCAAGATGCCTGGTGTGTTACACCCTCTCCTTTTGGTCTCACTTTGCTGAAGCACGGTTTCCTGAAAATACATGGAAGGAGATTTTTTATTCTAACACTCCTATTTTTTATCGTAATCCTATAAAAGAAATTATATCTAAAATGGTGAAAAACTGTATCTGCGCATATCGTTTGTGACCAATATAAACTGTTACAATGACATGCAAGACCTAGGAAATTTGAAAATCATTAGTGAAAAAAATGAAAACTACAGAGAGAAAAATGATTCAATTAACTTCTATAAAACAGAATCTTTCTTCATAAATAAAATTCGCAGATACATTTCCCAAGGAAATATTTTGCCTAAATACTCCCCAGACAAGTACCTAATTTTTAACTTAATATAACACTAATCTAAAAAAGGGGGTTTTTTATTAAAAAAAAGACTGCAATCTGACATGATTCGAAAACTACCTTTAGCTTGTAGAGTGGCTTTTCACAAAGAGAGCTGGTGCTTCTGGGAATGGCTCCTTATTTACTCTTTGGAGTAAACCCAAACAAAGGAGGAAGTTAGCAAAGGGCAGACATGCAGGGAAGTTTATTCTTGATGGAAATGTCAAAGGAGAAGGTTTCTGTACAGGTTTCTTCCGTCGTGTGGACAGATAGGGGACTGCAGCAGCTAATGAAATACCATCTGAAGGAGTAAAGAAAGAAAGAACATAATTCAAACCAAGTCCGTATCACAGAGGGTATAAAATGCAGGGATGGAAGTTCAACTTCATCATCACATAAACAGAGTCAGAGTGGGAGTGATGTATTTGCTCCCCTTTGCACTTACGGGAGGCAAGAATCAACCATATATTTAGCTACTCTACATATGGTTATTAATAATAAACAGTAACAAAATGACAGACTATGTGCCGAGGGTTAGGGTTGGGCTGGCCGCTAGGTGAATGACAGATGCTCTCTATTAACCCCTCTCCGTTCCCAAAGGGGAAAGGAACAAGGAGGTACAAAAGGCTGCATGTCTTTGTGCACCACACTCACAAATGTTTTTAAACAAGCAGCATATCAATTCTGGAGTTGATGAGATATGCAGATTCCTCTGTATATTGCTTTCGGTGATCAGTGGCTACTTTGAAGTGATGTCCCTGTGCCCTAGAAATCCGTGAGGGCTCCAAAGACTGACTTGGGCTCTGCTTTGGGCCATCCCTTTGCCAAGGTCACTTGCCTCAGAAGAAGGTGAAATGGCACAAAACAAACCTCTGCTGCTAACAAGTTTTACACCGAACGCAGAGCCTGACGGGACTCTCAGGCCTCCTCCTGCCCCCGGGGCTGGAGGCTTACCACATTTCCAGGGCTCCAGCAGTCCTTCCCAGGCCGTGCCCCAAGCAGGGTGGCCACCAATGTCCCCTTACTGGGTTTCATCCCTTGTAGTAGCCAAGATGAGAGAAGAGCAAAAAACTGACTCTCAGTGGTCAAGATCCCCCCAGGGCCCTGAGGAGAAGGGCAGCAGGATCTTTCCCCAGAAAACAGTGAGATTTCAGTGTGTTGTAAAGGCTCCAGCCTCTTCTGGTAAACCGCGTTTCTGCACTTTAATCAGCATTTTTTCTGTTGCAGAACAAAGCCAGGGGAGAAGTCTGCCCAGGACCCAAACGTCTACTTGGGGCAGCACTGCTAATTTTAATATGTGCCTGGTGGCTTCATTATCTGTGATTACAAAGATGGTTAAGTAAAATGACATACTTTATGTTGTTTAGCCAACAGAAAATACCCCTTGGTGTGAGAAGTGTAAGGAACGTGTCACTCCTCAGTATGTTAAGGCGGAAATAAGACGCTGGTATCAGAAGAGGAAAAATTCCAGCCCTGATGTTTCTTGCCACCCTACCAGCCTTGCTGCCCTAGGCAGGAGCTGCGTTTGCTCACACTGGAGGGCTGCCCCCAGACAAAGTACACGCGAGCAGCTTATAACACTTGCGCCCGGGGCACTGCGTTTTAGGAGACAATGAGGTCAACTCTTTACATTATGTATTTAAATAAGGCTCAATTTCTGACTTCTCCTGCCAGACTAGAATTGGCGGTGTTAGCTATTAGGAGACATACTGAGAAATGTGTGTCTTTCTTTAAAGCGTATGTCATACCTCTCCTCCTTGGTAATAATCACTGGAGGCGCTGTGGAGGCCACGGTGACTAATGCCATGCCCATATGTTCTGGACGCAGCCGGTAGCACAATAATTTTTTGTGGGCATTCTTTGATCAGCTTCTGACACTGATGAGATGGAAATTAAATTTTACATGCCCTAATGGCACTGTTTGGAGTGTGCATAGTGGAATTACAAAGGAAGACCCAGCACAAGGAAACGCACAGTTATCTGCCTTTCTGCGGCCTGATAGAGCTTGCTGGTTGGTAAAATGCTTGTAAGGTGGAAAGGACTGACTCTTGTTCCTATTTGTCAAGTACTTCAAATGTATTCCAGACACTGACATATGAGAGAAGTACACTACAAGAAAAAAGATATATGACCATGTGGTTTACCTTCAGTGACTGGCCATGTAAGCAATGTCCATCTGGAGATGGAAAGCCATCAAGTCTATGCATGATGGTTTACGCTGTTTTAGAAACACCCACGTATTTTGGATTATTTCTAGATCTGCAGGTATGCTTCAGGAATTTGGGTGTCTCATAGCGTTGCTACGAAAAACAAACACCGGCGTACAGAAACCCTTTTTCATGGAAAAATGTGCAGCAAGGGCTTTCTTTGAGGTAGAGGAAGGTGTCTCGTAGCCTACAGACAGCGGAATGGAGCCTGCTCTGAGAAGCTATGCCTGCGCTGCACCAGGCAGCAGCCCTGCTGCTTGCTGTTGTTCCTGTGGTTGTCAGTGCTGAAGCTGTCACCCAGTCCTTCACCACATGCCTGCTGGATTCTTTTCTGGAGAAGAGCAACTCTGACACCATGAAGGGTGGGAGCATCTAAAACCAAACTGCTTTGTGCAAACCCTTAGAATACAGCGCTGTTTGCAGTATTTCTTCTGACGGATCTTACTGTCATTTGGTCCTTTTATCCCCTCCAGGACTCAAGTGGACAGGATTTGACTTGAGGGAAGTGTTCAGAGATACCAAAGAGAGACCAAGATGCGTTGCCAAGGAGCAATTTCTTTTTCCAGTCCTGGACTCCACGGTTCTGCTACAGGGCTTTTCCCTGGCCTTGCCTTCCTGCAAGCAAGATACTGCCGCTGTACGGATGTTGTCACTAATGAGAACACCTGGCTACCAGCGCAGCTAGCAGAAAACCACTTGCTCACCAGCTATATGGCAGCCCTTCTCCTTGCTCAGAAACAGCCTGACTTGGTTGCATAATACAGAGAAAACGTTACTGAGTCCTAAAAATGTAAGGATAAGAAAAGTACCCCATCTTCTCTAAAATCTTCCACTAAGACAGGATCTGGTATACTTAGACGATCCCTCAAAGATATCTTCTCTTCCTTTGGTGGCTATATTTAAGATACAGTTTGCCTTTAGTGAATGGCTTAATTTTGGACAATAGCCAGGGATAGGCAGGCCCCAGACTAGTCCAAAGACCCAGCACCTTCATCCTCCAAAGGACATCCTGCCATACCCTGCTGTCATGTCTTGCCAGGATGGA
>NW_010431974.1:10000-33959 GCF_000710305.1 Buceros rhinoceros silvestris
TGATCGATTGCATTGCACTGGACCTAAAGCTACTGTGGCCTTTGCATTCGTCTCTCACCTGTTGGGGAGGAAACTGCTGCGCCTGTTGCCAAAGGATTTAGCTACGTAGTTACGTATCCTGCCTTCAGTCCAAGCGAACCCTGAATTCCTCTCCTTCAGTGACTTTCTCCAACTTCTCACACAGCTACACTCCACACTGGCAAAAAAGTTGTATTTTTAAAAACCTCTTCTGGTCACTCCCAAAGCAAATTTTACTGAAATGCAAATAGAGGGAATGATACTGGTACATGAACTTTGCAACAGATTTTCAGGCCACAATATTAGGTTTACAATACCAATAGTTTTGAGCAAGTCAACATCCTTGCATGTTTTAGCTCACACTTGAGAGCAGAATCAACGATTCACAACACCAGAGAACGCAGAAAATGTTTCTTTTTCTCATAACTGACTGGTGTAGTTTATGGTTGTTGGATAAACTTGTGACTGACTGGGAAAGTGCAATGTTTTCCATGGACCCATCCACACCTGAGAAGAAAGCCAGAGTAATGCTTCCCAGGGTGGTCTAAAGCTACGACTCTGGTATACATGTCACACTATCTGCAACACTCGCCACCATCTTTACCAGTGTTCCTCTTTTCACTCTATATAAGGATTCCGTTTTCCTGGAGGATACATGAGCGCACTGCGTATACTGCACATAAAAATATAAAAGGTGGGAATTAAAGGTTCTCCAAAGCTAGCTGGGAACTCTAGAGTCACAGTTAATCAAATTGATTACCAATAGATTGCAGACAAATAGGGGGTAAGAAGTCGATTTTTAATTTTTTTTTTAAGTGAGGATGAACATGCAAAAGTGCCCCCCCAAATTAAGTATTCTAATGCAGCAATTCCTGCCATGTTTCAGCCTAAAGCCCTGGCACAGTGTGAGCAGCCTGGTATCAGCAAAGCCGACACCAGTGCCTGCTCTGACAGATTTGGGTCCTGTTGGCTCCCCAGCATAACACAATGTGTTGGGTCTTTCACATCCGGCAAAGCCTCAGGAGCAGGGCTGGGTCCTCAGTGCAGCACAATTGTATGGTCAGGTGGTGCCACATGAAAAGAAGCCAGAGAGGGACAGTAGCAACAATACCAACATATTCAGGACAAGGGAGGTGGTGCATTTGCTATCAGACCACCACATATCAAAAAGAGGTTGGACCAGGTCTGCACAAACCCCCTTCCCACTCCAATATACACAGCTCGTACGTTTGTGTATATGCTAAAATACTTTCATTATTAAGACATGAGACTAACATTGTAATTTTGTCTATAAATCCTATATCCAAATTCTATTAGACTAGATGAATATACATCACATGATTTCATAGATTTAATAAATAAACTGCTGAAAAAGGAAGTCTTTTTTTCTTCCAGAGTTTGTGTTCAGCCTCAGCCTGTATTATTCACTAAGAACTACAAAGCACAACTGTAGTCAGATATCTTCAGAAGGGAAACTGTTTTTCTTTCTTCCCCTACCCATTTATAGAAACGACATATCTAAATAACACATTGGGTAACACAGAGCTTTTTTAAGCTTCTTGTTCTTGCCTATTGTTATTTAGCTTTCGTGCAGTTGTAGCCCTGAGAACAATCTGAGTTTGATTTTATAAAACCTGATCTTCACCTCTTTCTTTGACTGCATTTAGCTGTTGTGGAAATAAGGAGGAAAACATGCCTACTACAGCTGGAGAAGTTAACATACCTAAATGGCACTTCTTTCATAAAGGGAAGGTTGTAATAAGTCATGTGATTTAGAGTAAAGGCAGCACAGTGTGCAATGGGAGCAATTTTCTGCCCCTCAAACAGCACTTCAGGTGATGTTGTTCATCTTTCTGTGACTGGCTGTGTCAAAGCATGCCCAGAGCAGAGGTGTTCAGGGACCTGACAAGCCGTAAGTGTCCAGCTGAAAAACCTGGGAGATATCCCAGGGCTCAAAGAATTCACTTTTTCAGTTGCTCTGATTTACTTCAGAATGCACCTTTAGGGAATTTATGTCTTCCGTGCCTTTAGTTTCCCATTTCCTTTCTTGTCATCTTTAAAAATCCATTAAAGATCACAGAGACAGTTTCTCCAAGCTTCCATTTCGGAGGGGTTGGGGAGCTCCATAAAGCGTGCAGTTCCAGAGGTGAACTGACTCTTTTAATCTCTGCACCTTGATGTTGTTAGGACGACATTTTAATTATAGGTGGTGATTACAGACTGGGAAAACATGCTGAATCCAACAGGGAAACAAACAGTTTTCACTCACAAAGACTTAAAGATGACTAGCTAACCAGTCCCCTTCTGTCTGAACAGCAGAATACTAAAATGCAAGGTGAAATGGGGTGGGTTATTTTCTCAAGGTGTTTGTTTTACAGATTTAAAATTTTAGGAGCCCGATGTTTGCCAAAAGCAACCATTAGGCTGTTAAAGTGTTGCTAAAATAAAAGAGGAAGTTACTTCCCTTAATAATAGGCAGCTGCAGTATTCCAGCTTGCATTTATATTTTCTATTCAGAACATTTTGTTGGTCCCGGTGATGGCTGGTATTTCACCTGTTTTACAATGTTCTTGTAAGTTTCCCTCCAGTAGAGTGAGTTTACATTAAAATGTCACACCGCCCTCGCTGTCATTAATTTAGATTTGCCGATCACTGCGCACGCTTGCTGCTTTGCCCTAGGTATTATAATAACTATAGCCCGCTTGCCACTTCCTGCTAACATTGCCTCACCTCTAAAACTAGAGGAGTTCTATCTCAGCTTCCCCAGTTTCTGCCATCACCTTACCTATTACAGTGGAATAGAAGAATATTTCCTGGGTGCATATTTTCATCATATTTCCAAAGCCTTCCGACAATTGCTGCATATCTGCACTAAAATGAAGGGAATAATTCCCTGCATCTCTTCATGTATGGAATATTTCCTTCCCTGTTCAAACTATGGCCAATCTCTACACAGAATTGGAAGGCAATGCTCCACCATACATGCAGAGCCATTTGGTTTGTTGATATATGTATCATATCATATGCATTAATATGTGTTCGTACACGTTTGTTTATTTAAAAAATATGCAGCATTTCCAAGGCACTTTAATTTAATAGAAAACCTACAGTTCGAAGCGCAAAATTTAAAAAGAAATGACAGGTCAGGTCGTTTGAATATGGACTAATTTTAAGGTAGCAAAAGCAGCATCTCTTTAACAGGAGACCTTAGTTACACACACTATCTGTGACTGCATCAATTACTCTAACTGGGCAAGAGTAGTCAGGTTACTGGGACTGCCAATGAAGCTGGCTGCAGGAGTGGACCTGTCATGGGACATGTTTTGGGGCTGCTGAGCTTTGTACTCCTGTTATTGGAAAGAACAAAACCCTCTTGAAATGATTTTCTGTTGCTAGAAACCTGCAAGATCCGATGCTCCAGTCAGAGCAATTTAACTTGCATAAACCCCAAAATCTGTTCATAACAAACCTATCACTTGGCAGCAGGGTGCTGAGAAGGGCTCACATCCTGCTCTGGCTCTGAGCAGAGCCCCATCAGTGGGGGTCATGCCCGTTCCTTACCAGCGAGAGTTTGCCTCCCCTAGAGCCCTTGCAATCCAGTCTAGGAGAAGATGCAAAAAGTGAATTTATTAACCCATGGGGGGTGGGGAACAAGCAACGAAAACAATAAAAAGACTACGAGTTAACCTGTGTGTGTACCTCGATGGTTCCAGATTCAGCTATATGTGCTAAATTAGACCATTAAACACTGTAAAGCAAATGGCACACTGAAATGCTATCACAGACTTGTAATTTATACTATGTTATACAGGGTAGAATAAGTTTCTTGTAGTAAATAGGGTCTCACTGGATGACTAGTCTCTAACAGTACATTTTCACATAATTAAAGTGGACGTGCTTTAGAAAAATGAAAAGGCTAGAATATAAGGCTCAGCTGCAAATAATATTAAATGGCATTATCAATATCAGAGATCCCAGGGTTTGCATATTAATTGTAAGAAGGTGCTAATTTGAGTGTTTTAAGCTTGCATTCACAAGCTTGTTTACATGCTTTGTTCCACCTGGACCTGTTTGGAGGTTTGTCAAAAACCTAACAAGCAGAAAAAGATTGCATTTGAAAATACACATACATGTTTAATTAAGCCAGGGCCACCGAACATTCCTCAATATATTTAGCTGTTGAGATTTAAGCACCACCAGAGCATCAGGCATTATCACCTTTTGAAGTACTGCAGAATCTTTAATATTTAAAGCACAAAGCAGACTTTAATATAAAATTCTAGCAGACCACAGAAGATTAAAGACGCATTATAAATGTGACAGTTTGTAAATGGAACACCAGTATTAAAGGGAACCCCCCTGATATTTTATAGCATATTTTTCAGGTGTATACTAAATTATAAATACAATTAAATAGCAGTAATTATTCTCTGGGAGGGGATGGCAGTTTAACTATTCTAGAAAATAGTGATTAACTATAATGTAGGAAAGTGGTAATATGTGTTTTACCACACTGTTCTTGCAGCCAAACTTCACACAGAAGCAGAGTCTTCAGCTAATTTAAAGCCACCCTAGGGCCCTACATCCATAGGCACAATGTCTTTCCTTCTACGAGGCAGGGCATGGGGAGGGTGTCCAATTCTCTTGGCTTTTGCTTAAACTATACAGCTGTTCTCCATTACCGTAGATGCTGCTGCTGCAAATTGCAAGGGAGGGAGGGCAGCAGGGAGACATCAGCAGCGCTGGATGGCTACCTCCTGAAGAATCATAATCCTGAATTAAGAGGGACCAATGCTAGCTCTTCATGGTTATGCAGGGAATTTTGAAAGGCAGGGAGTTAACCTTCCTATACATCACATTCATATGGCAATCACGTGTCTCCAGACCAACAAGGCTCATATTTCATAGGTTGCACCAACCCTTTAACTCAGTAAATAAATCCCATGGGACCAGAATTGCCCCATTTCTTTTACTCAGCTCTGTTTTTCCAGAGAGATAAATACCTGTGGGAGTGATGGCAACCCTTAAAAGAGAGGAGGAATTCTCAAAGAAAAGATTTGGAGCAGTTTCTTCTTGCCACTTCTCATGGGGAGTTGAGATATGTCCTCTAAAATCAGAACCAAGCTTTCCTGGAGAGCACAGACTGATGGCAGCTCAGTGCAGTGGGCAGGGCAGGGACTTGTCTTCTCCAGGGCAGCCAGGATTTTAGCACAGGCCTGCCAGAAGAGAAGTGCTCAGGGAGTATGTCTCAGGACTGAGACTAGGGTGACATTTTTCTGTCTTTGATTTTCTCCATTGCCCCTCTCATACTGATGGAGGCAGCTCTTTTTGGTTTCATCTGTCATTCCACAACATTTGTTGGGATTTGCTTTAGGAGACCCTCAGACTAGGATTTTTAATACTTAGTAATTTGCGTCTTTGAAGAGGAGGCTCTGTTTCGAAGGCCATCTGCATCCAGACCCTTTCACTCTCCCTGAACATTGGATGCTTTGAGATGCTCTCTACAGCTTCAGATAGGGACTCAAGACTACTGAGGGAGACGCGGATGCCATGGTTCCTGGATCACATTTCCCTGACTATAACACTTCTTACTCACCCCTTTGCCACCCGTGATGTTGCCTATTCTAGGTTGCAGCATTAAGGCCCGTTCCCAGTCGTCATTTAAATTGTGTCAGCAAAATGAGCAGCTCTGAGGACAGCAATAAGAGTTTTAAGGGGCACCATCCAGATGGGACCAAAGGGGAGAAGAAATTTAAAACAGGACTTTAAAGGCACTGAAATCCAACAGTTTAGCATGAGTATTCAGGTCTTTGGTGCTGGGCCATACAACTCCAAGGTCTTTGCGCACAGCTAAAGCAGTTCTCAAGTCTCTGGAGTGCCAGGCACACCACTGCATTAAGGGCATTCTAATACGCATTTCTCTATGAAAGCCTAGCATAACATTTTTATTATAAAAAAACCCTGAAAATATAGCTGATGTTATCTAACAGAGTGTTTTAAAATAGAATTTTCAAATAAAAAATACAAAGATGTCTTAGTTATATTATTCAGTGCAGAAATAAAAAATAAATTATACATAGTCTCCTAATAGAGAGAGATTAAAATGGATAAATAATGAAAAGATTACAATAGCTGTATTTCTCAGCATCTAGTTTATATTGTTAACCTCAGTACTGTATGCTAGACGTGATCAGGCACACTGCTCATACTAAAAATGTAGTGCATCTGCTATTCATAAAAGCAATACCCAGGTCATGTTTTCCCTGAGACCTTGGAGGAGCTGGATCGCATACATTCGGTGGGTTGGCACAGGCACAGGAGACTGTGCCTCACATTACGTGGGATTTTTTTTCCATGCAAGAAGGGCAAAGCATGTGGAAAATGAAAGTTTGTGCTAGAGCAATGAGGGTGTTGTCAAGTGATAGTTCAGTTGTTAGTGGAGGCATTTTTGGTTTTGCTGTTACATACCATACACTCTACCACCACCTCCCCTTCACTGAGGGCTGCAGCTTCTCTGGAAACAGAGATGCCTGCCTCTACTTTGGGAAGATCTTAAAAAATTTAAATCTTTTCATTGGGAATAAATAGAAGATTTCATAAACTTATAAAAGAAAAAGAACTAGGGTAAAAATGCTCCCACACACAGCTAGCAGCTCCACAGGCACACTGCCTACCAGAGGTGCTGAGGGTCCCAGTTGAATCCTTTGCCTGGCATGTCTGTGGTCTTTCACTTCAGCCAGGAACTGCAACCTGGAAAAAAAGGCATCTTCACGCAAACCTGCCATGTTCATTCGAAAGAAAAATTGGCTTAAGCAGATGGGCATAAAACAGAATACTGGTTTAGTTTTAAAAGACTTTCAAGTTCCCCATGTGCCAGCCTTGCCTCCTGATACATGTTGTTCTGGGGCTGAGCTGGTGGGGATTTGCCCTGTTCTCCCAAGCCTCCTGGCTAGACCAGGCCAAGGAGCTCCTTGGAGGGCAGCGCACCACCATCTGTCCCTTAAGGACCTGCCCTCCCACTGACCTAGGGCACCAACTTCATTAGCTTGTGCAGGGTTTTGAAACCACTGAACAAAACCAGCACCAGTGTAGATGTTACTGAGCGTGCTCATGGAGAAACGGCTTCCCCAGTGAACATTTCTGTCCTTAGTGATTGAAATTATGATCTTCATCTGCTTGTGTAAACCGGTATTTAAATGGCTGGAAAATGTTTTTGTAATCTCCAGTGCAAGGGCCTAAATCTGTTGATATTGTCATCAACGTTCAGCAGCACGGCAGCTGTCACCAGGCAGTTCAGGAAGGCTTATTTAATTGATACTTTCCATTCCAAATACAATTTGCAGTTGGCATGTGGTAAGAAACACATTTCACCATGTAAATTTTCATAATGCTGGAATGCAAAAAAAGCGTGCTGCTTTTCCTTTGTGAAAAAGCTTGAAATGTAGTCTAGGGAGCAGAATATTCCCCTCTTCATGTGAAAGTTGTTTTCATTTAAGCGAACGAAATCATACTTAATCCCAGATTATTTATTTCTGTATACGAAACAGCACACGTGGCGAAACGTAGAAAGTATCATACTATTTTTGGAAACGGGAAAGGAGGCCCTGTTTAGCTACGGTTTTAACACTAGTGTCTGCAATTCAAGCCTGAGCCAGGGATCTAGTTCAGGTTAGATGGTTCCAAAAGTCTCCAAGACTTTTTTTTTATGCTAAAATAACACAAATTGCACAACAAGTGCTGATGTCACTCTTTCACCATTGAAGATCAAGAGGTTTTAAAATACGCAACTCCTAGGACTTTTTCCATGTAGTTTAATTAATAGAACCTAAGGGTAGGCAAAACAACTTGACCATCTGAATGGACACCTTCTGCATCACAGACCATTTCATCTTAGCCAGCTGCCCTGCACCTGTGTTCAGCTAAGCCATAACACTTCTCTTCTTTCCTCTAAGAGACCTTTTCTCTGAACTGCGCCTTTCTGTTTCTAAGGACTATGTCTGCCTGCAGCAGCAAGTGCCACGTTGCAAGACAGGGCTTTGAATAGAAACACACGGGCACCACACACATAGATCTCAGTTGCACTCACGTGACTTTATCTTGTTTTGCTCTCACTTTTAATCTACACTAAAGAAAAAAAAGCCTTTCAGATTTCAAAATTTCTAGCTAATTTTTATGTCTGAGGAAACATTACAACCAGAGTTGAACCATTTCAGTGTTATTTCCAAGAACTGCTCGTGGATCGCAGCAGCGCAGCCTTGACCCTGGCCGCCGTGGTATCCCAAGCTGAACACAGCCTCTGCTTGGACCTCCTCCGGGAGACAACTTCTCCATGGCCTGAGCCTGCTCACCCCTGTGCCAAAGGGTGAGCAGCCCACCAAGGGCAGGACCTACAAGGGGCTGTGTTCATGGCACTGGAGTGCCCTCCCTGGAGAAGTCGGTGGGATTTCACCCCCTTGGGCCTGGCTTGAGCCTGCTTAAGCTCTATATCGCCATTATAGGGAGCAGTTTTAAACCAAAAACTTAGATTGGAAACTCATTTGACCTTGTTTCATACCTCTTATCCAGACCTGTTCCACCCAGCCTTTACTGTCCCCGGTTTCATAGACAAAGCAGTGGCTGAAATCCTTTTTAATTCAAACATTGCTGAATGTTCTTCTCAAGACACAACAGAGCACTCCCAGCCCCCTCCCCCTCCCCATATCTTGGGTGAGCACATACTTAGATCCCCCAAGCACAGTGATAATTTCTCCTTACCAGCAGAGCCAGTCATTATTTATTATATCACTCTTTCACTTCTTCAGTCTCTCCTGGTGGGAACATTGCCGTGGCTGCTGGCTAGAAAATTAGCCAAGGGAAATTCTTCTGTTGGTCTCTTTCCTCATTATACTAGTAAAAAAAATTTAACTGTGACATTCTCTCTCTCTCTGTATATATATATCAGCGCAGGTTGGAAGCACACTGTAGGGGCTAATAGTGAGTAATTTAACTGTAGCTCTCTCACACGTTTTACTCTCATTCTTTCTCTGGAGCAGCAGCAGCAGAACAGTATGTTCATGTATTGTTGCTCCACATTATAAGCAGAGCTTGCAAGTTTATGTCTAATCTCACTCTTTTCACTAGGTTGTGGTTCGGGTTTGGTTTTTTTTTTTTTCATGTGGATGTGATGCAATTTCTTCCACTGTCAAGGGGCTGTCATAAATTACAGAGAGATTCAGGTAATCCTTAAAGAAAGTTTGGGGTTTTTCACCCTTAAAAAGTGCCTTTTAAAGAAAACCAACCAAACAGGGGGACACCTGATTGGAAGAAAGTTCTGCATATGCATGCACACTGCCAGTGATATGCTGCTAAGAGCCATTAATTTGCATCCAGAGAGCTAATTCACTTAAGTTAGGAACAGACTCACCTACAGAGGTATCACTGAGGGCAGAATCAGTGTTGTTCACGGCTCAGGCAGGAGCCACGTGAAGCATAAGGTAGAGGAAGGAACACTTCCCTTGTCTCCACTCAGGTATCCCACAGCAAGGCTTAGGCCACTAATCAGATCTGGTTTCACTTAAAGAAAATTAATAGAAGAAGGTTCTGTGCTCAGTTGTTCAGAACAGCTCCATGCATGATTAGGCCACTATTTTTATCTGTTGGGTTTTATCTGTGCCAAGTGCATGCATTCAGCTCCATGGGGAGAACACGCACACCTGATCTGGTGGATAAAGAAAAAGGATTGAGCAATTTTCTGGAATAATGATGTATTTAGGAATGGTCACAAAAAAATCGTATGACTCTCCACAGAATCTCTTCTAGAAACAAACACAAAGGGGAGTTGCAAATGACAGCACTGCAAATGCTCCAATGTCTTGAAAACTTTGGATTTTGAGATCCGTGACTTTGACCCAGATCCATCACATGTCTGTACACACCCTGCTAGGAATATTGGCATTGTACAATTTTGTCACTTACGGTAACATTTATAAAAAGATAAATCTGCTTAAATATTTTACAGAAGGTGCAAAACTTGAGGTGAGGGATGAAAAAAAAGCATAGAAACAAACTCATCTTTTTTTTCACCTCAATAGCTTTTTGGCAGTGAAGCACTGCGGACTACAGCTGTGCAACACTTTGTCCTATATCAGGTGCCTTCAAATCCTTTTTATTTCCTAAATCGGTTTACCAGTCTTGATGAAAGCTGTTGTTAGCAGGGAGCAGACCCTTCACCCTGCACTGGTCAGTGACTCTGCATGTCCCCGAGTGGCACCAGGGACACCTCTTCATGCCTAGGCCTCTCCTCTCCATTCCCCCACGCTCGCCCTGCGCGTGCAGCCGGCTCACGTGTTGCAGCAGCGCGTAATTGGCTCGGTAACTCCATGTACCTAGCAACGCAGATGTCAGACGCTGGCTCTTGCCCAAAGGGAAGGAGGACGAGGACAGTAAACAAAGACCTCGGTGTCCTCCAATTTGGAGCGCCTGCTGTAAGTTTTACTCTCTTCACTTTGAATTATAGTGGCAGTGCTTTGAGCAACTACATCTGAAGTACTCCAGCAACATCACACTCTTGTTCCACCACCACTCTGATGACCACCAGTGTAATTCAAAGAGAAAGAGTAAAAACTCACCTCTAGGTATAAAAAAAGAGAGGGAGTTTATTCCCTGCCAGAAGAAACAATACGACCAGAATTATGGCAGCTTCTACCCTGAACTGTAGAACTAATGTTTTCTGTTAGCCAATGAATAAAACTGTCCTTTTTCAGGAAAACCTTTCACACTTATAGTATTATCTTTCCAGTAGATGCTGAATACATTGGTTTATTATATCTAAGATCTTTTATTTTACACAGAAAATTCAATGAAGGAAAAAATTAATGCATTTTTGGCTGCTTATGGAAAAGGAGAGAAGAAGAAGAATCATTCTATATTTGCATTGCTAATTAGCAGAAAGCCCACAGATAATACAGCCATCAGTACTGTACACGCGTTTTGAGAGATGAACAAACATTGCACTATGTCTGAATACACAACTGTACCATTTCTGTAGTTCATGTTGCATCCAGGCTTTTCCACAGGGGTCCACAAAGGACACGCTGAAAAACCCTGATGGTGGGCTGGGGGGGAATGTTGGGGTATGATTTGTTTACCCTGGAAAGGGCAATGCAGGGGCACAGTTTGCTTTTCAATGTCATTTTGGTGTTTCTTCACCACCAAACACATTTGCCAGCTGGGTTGACTGAGGAAAAAGAATTTAAGAGCCTTGTCCAAGGTCACCCTAAGGAATGAGCAAGTCAAGCTACTTACTCAAGGGCACTCACTGAGTGCTTCGGTGGCCCAACCTACCTCCTTTTTGCTTCAGGTTGTTTGTGCCAACCTCTGCCCCCCTCACCACACAGCCTTCCCCACACAAGCAGCACAGTGTAAAGTTCACAGCAAAGCCAGGCAAGTGCCCTGCACCATACATCCATCTGCTTCGTGAGATAAGAATAGTTCCTTAAACCTTTGTTCATGGCAGATGTTTTCCTGGTCTGACTTTTTTTTTTTTCTAAATGTCAGTGTCTATCCACAAATTATATCTTGATATCCATTCCCATGCCCGGATATACGAATAGATTTACATGATGAACACAGCTTGGAAAAACTGAGCTCAAACCTGAAGAAGGTTGAAGAAGCTGGGAAAGTGCAAGACATTATGTAACTTGAAATAATCACTGCCTCACATCAAAGGGGTCAATTCATTACAAAAATTCAGCAACCTATGGAAAACACTAGCCATGTATCAGGCTTAACAAAGACTTGTCTTCTGCCCATTCACACATACAGTCTCAACAACAGCAAATACCTTCATGCTGCCGTCATCCACAGGTATTTTTTTCTTTCAAGGTCAGGCCATAAAATCAAACCATCAGAGATCTCTTTTCTGTCTAATTACCATAGCTTTTCTTAGCTGAACACAGAGTTTACATTCAGAAATAATTTTTTTAGAATTTAAGCCAACAAACCCACTGTTCCCACTCTGCTTGCCTGCCAAGTGATACACTGATTATCTACATAATAACTGAATACCTATTTACAGCCCTGCATGGCATCATCTACAGAGGTTTGATCTCCACGTTGACAAGTTCGAACTGTCAGGGACTCCCTCTCTACTTTACCCTTTTCCTGAGCGACACCATTGGCCAGGGCGTCATACTGTAGGTCAAACCAACACAAAATCATTTCCATGCAGGCAAAGCTCTTACAATACGTGACACTGGCTCCAGTGTCACTCGGTTTAGCTTGATCTTCCACTGGGCTGACTGTTCTTCTGCTCAGCTGGGCTCACGCGCAAGAGCTACACACGCACATGGAGGAAAGCGCTCCAGCCCTTGTCTAGATCCATATATTTGGTAAGTCAGATGCCAGAGCACACTCCCTCAATCACCACCCACCTATTCCAGCCAGGTTAACTAGCGCACGATTTACCTATAGGAAGCTACTCCTCTTCTTCCCCCTGGGTCTAGCTGTTATGTCATCTTGTATATACTAGCCTGTACAACAGAGATACGAAAACCTTGTCAGTCTGGGAAAAGAACGAGAAGAATCTGAATGGCTTGGGAAAAAAGACAGGAGGAGACAAAACAGAAGAGAAAAAGACAGACAGAACAGTTTAAAGGCTGGTTAAAACAAGCATAAACAGAATTCAAGATAAAGACACCAAGGAATATCTCTTCTGCAACCGCCAGGGCCCTCCATAGTCCACCACAAACATTTCTACAAGCCGAGGTTGCATGCATAATGTTTATGCAAAAATATTAATCAGTTCTAATAAACAGAATGAATATGTATGATTATATGAATATGTCTGTAATCAGGTGATATAAGTGTTGGTTCAGGGGGCACACAGTATGCACGACAGGCAGAATTACCCCCCATGCAGCCAGTGCTGCGAATAAAGGAACGCTGCTTCTTAATGCTACACTGGTGTTAAGGAGTTTCTTCCAATTATTTGGTAACGTGGACACAGAGCTGTCTTTAAATCTGGACTTTGACACTCGACTGCATAAACGTTACTTACAGTAAGTAAGTAGAAAATAGCTGAGTTTTGATGTTGGCAGGTCTGCTTGTATATTGTCACCTTGTTATCACCCACATGTGCAGCGAGCACTCTTTGGAGGAAGCTCACTGTACTTTATGAACAATTACCCCTCGTGCAAGTGGAGCACAGTGACAAAACCCCCGCAGCTACCCTGGTACCAGTACGCACATCTTGCCTGTGTCCCAAGAAGTTCAGTTGACAGCCTTGAGCCCTCTACTGAGAGCTGGGGATGCTGCACATGTCATCGCAGGTCTGGTGGTCAGCTTCAGTCAGCTGTCAGACGCTCATCCTGGTTACATTAATGCCAGGGGCTGAGAAGGCTGCTTATGAGCAGTAATGTAATTTATACTTCTAATTAAAGTATTTTTTTAAAAAGCAAAGAT
The DNA here is from genome assembly GCF_000710305.1 of Buceros rhinoceros silvestris. NCBI lineage: Eukaryota > Metazoa > Chordata > Aves > Bucerotiformes > Bucerotidae > Buceros > Buceros rhinoceros. Next base: position 23,459 of record NW_010431974.1, read on the forward strand.
ACTACTAAATACTGTCATGTCCCATACGAAAAAACAATTTCAATATTTTCTTTTAAAAATCCAATCTCTAATTCTAATGAGATTCTGCCCACCAAGGCTCCCTGTCTTTTGAGGACAGCAGAGGACAACCTACAGTCTGAAGCCATTTCAAATATAGTCACAAACAAATACTTAGTATTAAACATGCAGCAGTTTCAACAGCACGTATTTTTTGTACGGAGACATACTATTCTTTTGAAGAGCCAACAGGGCTTTTGTTCCCATCTCCTTTTAAACAATCTGGATACTAACTTTTCTACTGCCACAAGCCTCTAAGCAACTCCCAGCAATATTCTCCAGACAGGTGTTTGCATAAAACGTGTCTTACAAAGACTTTGGGCAGACAGATACGGAGCTTTACCTGGTGCATATCAGTGGCTCAAGTGCTCGAATGCCATGAAGGGCCCTACGGATCCTACGACTGACTCCCTAGCGCTGAAGAGCCTCGTTACTTTATTGGTAGTATGATCCAGAGAAATGTTATGTGTTGTTTAGAGAAAGAGTTACGTGCTTTGTGTGAGCAAACGTGAGATGAATGGAGAGCAACAAACCAGCCCATCCCAGCTCCCCACTTACCCCTTGGTGTCTCTGTAGTTGCAGCCCTCCCCCTCGTGCAAGTTTCTTCTGGTCCCCATGAGGATGGTGAGACAGTCATTAGCAATTAGCCCAGGAAGGGAGAGGCTAATTGTACCAATTAGCACTGGAGCACCAGGTGGGGAGACTTAGAGGCCAGTCAAGAGGGGACCAATAAAATGACTGCCAGGGTCAGCAAGACAGCACCACCATTGGGGGGAGGGGTGGGGAGGGAGAAGAGATGAGAGATGCTGATTGCATCTATTTCTGCCTTTTGTTTCCACTTTGAAATAGTCTTTTCAAAGCACTTATAGAAAGGATCAGCAAAATCTGTGTCTTGAGCTGTCCTTATAGGGGCAGCAGGGGAAGGGAGAGCCCGGGTACAGCCATCAGCACCAGCCTTGCCATCTTCCTTCATAGCTTGTGTGGGTCAGAGCAGCCTTATTCTTCCCCAGTCCCCAACAAAGCCTCTGTAGAGAGCCCCAGAATTGCTGTGTAGCCACACTTCGCAATGTTCACCCATATTTTAAGCACTATAAGGTCCTCACGGGGTCTCGCTCAGAGTGTATTATCTTGCCTATCTCAGGTTTTCCTCCCTGTAACTGAAGGCTCCTACATGGAAACAACTGTAAATGGAGGCCACCTCTATTCCCTTGTGCCTGGGATTCAAACTGTATTACACTGACACATGCTCAAGTGACAGAATAACACACCCGATCACAGTAGATCACGTTATAACAAGGCTGTCGTGAAACACTCATCAACTTCTTTTTTGCAACAATCATTTTTCTCTCTGGGTTCCAGTGCAGTACTTAAATCAGACTCCAGGACATTTTGATACACGCAGCTCCATGCTTCAGGAAGGCAAAGCCTGGCAGAGGCCTTTCTCTATGAGCTACTCTGCATCTGAAGTTTAACTCCAAAAGCACACTGCATGTGCCAGCACTCCGACAACAACCCAAAGCAACCGTGTGGAAACCTAGCTATTAAAACAATAAAAGATTTTTTGAATTGATGCATACAAATTAAAAATACCCATAATGTCTACACAGCTACTTACTAAGACTTACTGGTGGTGCCTTATACCAGACCTTCTTGCTGAAAGTCTGTCCCTTCTTCTGCCTGGGGGAACTTGAAGGTAGACCTCTGCCCGTCTGCAGGCTGCAGGCTGTCTGGAACAGTGCTGTGCAGAAGACACGTCCAATCCTTTCCACCAAAGCCCCTCCACTTTCTAGAAAGGAAGGCAAAGTTCGATTTGCCAGATGCTGGGACTGTGTTTTTTTGCATTACCTAAAGGGAGGACATGTCCTACAGTCCCAACTCCACAGCTGTCATTGAACTTGTGCTTCATGCGAACTGCAAAGACAGCCCCTGCAGCAGGAAGCAGAGCTGAAGGGTGACACTGTCAGGCATTCGTGGCAGGAAGCAGAGCTGAAGGGTGACACTGTCAGGCATCCCCCAAAAGGGAAGCATTAGATACCCCTTATTTTCCAGCACTTCTCTGTTGGTGAGCATTAGCACTGTTCAAAGGGGCACCAGCTGTGCCTCAGGAGCACCAGGAGGACCTCAGGGCTTTGGGCTGGCAGGGTGATGACGGCATTACGGTGGCAAGACACTTGTACTTAAGAGGTTGTGCCTAGTTTTTTGCATGAGACTGAGCCTTGTCCCCACTCACCCAGGCAACCGCTGGACTCAGGCAGTCTGGGCCACCCTTTCTTACAGAAAATGAAGCTGGTCACTCGGCTAAAACCTCACTTTCTGGGGTGGTATAAACCTTTTGAAAACAAACAACCAACCAACACACCACCCCTGTGAGGCACAGAAAAGGCCAGTGAACCATAAAGACCTAGTGAGATTGTCCAGGTCCAAATTAGCGGCACTCAACAGCAGGTCAACAGTGCAAAACCTTTCAGCTTTTCTCTACCAATAACAGAAGAAAACCAGGGCGCATTTAAACTCCAGCACCTTTCCACAGTTTAATAGCAAATGGCCTATATTGAATAGCTGGTAACACATGCACTCTCCTTGTTTTCCTTCCTTGTTAAATGTTTCCTGGCATGGTGACAGGTAAAGCATAATACAGCTTGGCAATATGGCTTTTACATGGTGGAACAGCTCCTCCATGCTACGGTAGAATACATATTACTGTGACAAGGGGCTTTATTCTGAATTATCTGCACATACTAAAAGCCAGTGGGAAATTGGAAGAGAGTTTAGTGAAAACTACATAAGATTTTCTCACTACTGAGCAGAAAATTTTGGATGGAAATCATGGAGTGAGGGGCTTAATCACAGCTCCTTCTGGCTGGCACACTGTGGAAGGCAGCCCCAGCCATTAAAAATTCACTTGGGAAAGGTGGATGGTTATCCAGCATTAAACATGCTTCTGTGGTGCTGAATTCTTCAGATCACTTGAGGAAGAAAGTCATCCACTTTTTAACCCGACAGTGTTTGTTGATAAAAACACTACAGAGCTGGATGGAGCACTTACACAAAGCTGATAGGTGAGAGAGATGGAGAGGATTTATCCCGTGGCAGGGGAGCTGGGTAGGACTAAAGCTGTGCTGACTTCTAAGCATGGAGATGATCAGGTTATGCTATTATTTCTTAACATACATGTGAGTGCTGGAGAGCAGAAACTCCCACAAGCCTGGCTCTGAGCCACTCCTCCTTGGAGACAGCCTTCCCCAGAGCTACTGTTGCGCTTCACAGAGGCATTTTCACTTGGCAGCTCTCTGAAATTAAGGAGCTGTTTTGCATTTCAAATTTATGAGTTATTTTGTATCTGGAATCTGCTGTTAAACAAAGGTTTTATTTGCTCTGTGGGCTGGAGAATGAATGCTGAAGACGTTCTGACTGCTACAGGTGGTGTTGAGAGACAGAGCTGAAGAAAATGACCAAGAGAAATTTCTGAGCCAGAGGGCTGATCTGTTTCTCTCTCATATGCTTATTTTCACATCCAAAATATTCATAGTGTTTCTTTGCCCAGCCTGTGAAAGGGTTTATGAAATTGTCATCACTGGGGTGTTGGATGCCTGGGTTTTATTTTTTTTCCTTGATGGTTGTATCTATTCAACACCAAAATGATGAACTTACCTCAGATTTTTTTAACCTTTTTTTGAAAAATACAGGCTCAGGTCATTTTTACCATCCCACACTCACCAGAGGCCTCAGACAATGATCTGATAGGGAGCTTGAAGAATGGAAGTGTCAGACTGAACAGGACCTAAGGTAAAAAAGAATCTGTGCTGGTGTACATAATTTTATTAAATGAGAAGACTGGTATCTTTGCTGTCTCAGTTATCTCAGCCATCAAGAATTCTCACATGAAGATAGAAACCATCTCTCTGGTATCCCCAATCCCTGTGGATTAGCATAATCCATAACTTCTGTAGAGCAGAGGTGTGGGAAGCACTGTCAGAGCGGCATTGAGAAAAGAGGAGACTACAGTCATCAGATGTTATCTACCACTGGCCACACAGGACATCCACCACTCAGGGCAATCAGGTAAGCTGATAACCAGAGGTAAATATTAGTTACCAAGGATGAATAAAGGGAAGAAATGTTCTTTACCATTATTGTTACATCAACTCCTGGAGACTAATGTTAAATGGCAACATTTCAGAGTAAGTGTAGCCAGGCCAAAAACAAGGGGCAGTGAGGGACCTGCAGTTAACCTTGGCCATTCCTGTCAGATGCTCCTGGTGACTAGTAGAGTCCTCACCAGTTGAATCTCAGCCCAATAGCCAATTTGTGCTCCATGTCATATGACTGGGCACTGACCATACTTCGGAGACAGGAGACATATTTTATAACTAGTGTCTCAGGAGAATTATTTCTTAAGCTCTTGATGAATAATGTAGGACATCAGTGATCCTGGAAAACTTTAACATCAGCACTGTACTTGGCTGAACAGAACAGATGTTGACATCTTTGTTGCTGTTTCTTTGCTGAAGACAGATGTTTGTGAGGTTAGATGGAAAAGGCGAGAGTGTACGGACATACTGGTGTCCGTGGAAAACACTCGTTGCTTCCTCATATGTAGGTGGGGATTCAATCTGTATTCTGGTAAGTCTTTCAGATCATAATTATTCTATGATTAAATATGTGCCAGTGTCATCTATCAGGAGTTAAGACAAGGAGTACACTACTGATACTTGTATGATGATGTCTGAATAGCCCTTGCATGGCAGAGGAAATAGTGCATTAGGGAAGAGCAGTAAATACCGTCAACTGCTCTACTGGATTGAATTTTTGAAGGGTCCTCCTGTCTTGGATGTTAATGGAGGGGCTTAATTTTCCTTGAAATGGTCATAATAAGCTCAGGAAAATGTAATTTACAGATAAGGCATGATATTTGGTGTTGAAAAAAGCTTGGGTGTTCTTAACGCCTAAAAAAAGGATTGTTCAGCAGCAGATCAGCTGTGCAAAAATGTGACCTCTCTAATGCTTCCAAGTTCAAAAAGATTTGTTGGGTAAGTGTCATTTGAACAAGTTAAAGCTTCACAGTTTACTTAAGGATGTGTTTTGTATTCTGATCCAAGCATGACTACACCAGAAAATGTTTTCCCTGCATCATCTGAAACACCAAATGCAACGCAAAATTTTGCTTCAAACTTCCATGAACAGCCAGACTCTCTCCACCCGCAATAATACACAAACTACATACTAAATCATGCTTCTGAAAACATTTCACCACTTTGAACTTTCAGACCAATGTTTAAAGGCTTCTGTGAGTAAATCTCTTATTTCTTTCAGGGAGTAAACCTGCCCTGAGCTCACAGGCACTTCCACTTTGAGGGTCCTACAGAGAAAACTATTTCGGGGGTGGAGAAGAAAGACCATGTCACAGGTGGTCCTGGGCCCCTGCTGCTCTCAGAGCTATGCCATCAGCCAGTCCCACCCAGAGAAACATCAAAGCAAGCTTCTTCCTGCAGAGGGAAGACCTGTGTCTGGGTCATGCTCAGGCATGATCAGACTTTTTCCAGGTATAGAAAATTTGCTGGGGTCAGTCTGCATCCACCTTTCTTCCTTCCAACTCTGCTTCTCAGACTCGGAACTTTTCTGCCTCTTCTCTGCCTGCACACAAGCTACTCCTGCAGCCTCTAGAGAAGTTACTAGGAGCTTTCTCTGTTCGTGCTGTGGGAACAGATGCTTTTACCACACTGCCCTTGTACATGGACAGGTGAGCTGAGGTTTTTAAGCATTAACGTGATAAAGTTGAGGAGAAGTGGGGCTAGCAAGAAGGTGGTAAGGGGAATAGTCATGATTTGTTCAAGATCTTGAGGTGAAGGATGTCACAGACTAGGCAGGAAGGCAGACAAGTAACTTCATCCACGGCTCTTGTGTTGAGAAATAATCCTAAGTGGAAAACAAATCAGTATCCCCAGACTCCTCTGGCTCCTACACCAAAACCAGCAGGACCACTACAGCAAGGAATGAGGTTAATAAACAACTCACTTCCCTGGGCCATAAGATATGAGATAGAAACTAGTTGGAGGGAGCCTAGAGCTGCTCCCAGGCTATTGCCACAAAAAAAAAAAAATACCCTTGTCCTGCCACTGCAGATATGATAGAGGTTTGAAGAGGCTCGTTGCTGTAGGATTAACATTCTTTAGGCACTGACTAGTTATTATGGGATTGAGCCTGTATTATCCAGCCTGTGTGCCATCTGATGCATTTTCAGAAGAAAGGCACCCCACCAGAGGTGCTGTCTAAACAGCGAGTGTAGGTTATGTTGAGCATTGTGTAGACGCTGCTAAATGATTTGGGAAGGAAAGCATCTGTAAAGTTTAAACCTTATAAATTATTAGGGAGAATTAATAGACAGGGTTTTTTCAAAGTTAAGTAATTGCTATTATTAAATCTTGTTTTGTATTTCACAACTTTGAACCAGCCATTATCTTCTAGATACAAAATATAACACAACTAACAAAATACGGTCCATCAGACTGTATCATCTCCCATTATTTATCTATGTTTGTGCAACAATTTCATCATTTGATCAAATAATAGCAGATTCCACAATATGTCATTCAAGTATCCCCAGTTTATCTATAATGATTTTCCTCTTGTCAGCTCATTTCTTGAACCGTTGCTGGATTTGGTTTCAATGGTACTATAAACAATCATCATTGCATTGTAAAACTGGAAACTCTCCACTAAAATAGTGTTTTGATCTGGGTTGCCATAGTAATAAGTCTGTGCTCCCCTCTTTGGAGGCCTTGTTATATGAAGTATCTGTGATTTGCTCAGAATGGCCCCAGTTCATCTGTCAAAGTGGGTTTTTCCTTTTTTAAAATAATGATCTAGAAAATCCCACAGTGGCAACAAATATTTTACAACCATAACGAGAAACATTGTATCTCTCAAGCTTTGTAAATCTATGCCATTATTGCATTAGAATAAATCACTTTCCTTAGGTATATTACTTAGAAATATGCAATTCTAATTTTAGAGCTTGTATTCAATAGGGGGTATTTATTTTTTATGTAAAGAGAATTATTAACTTTGACTTCAAAAATACATCACATGTCAGATTGTGTTTAGAGGCCCTGCAGCAAAAAGAAAAAAACTGAAATTCTTTCTTATTTCTATCAAAATACCGCAAACACCCAGCCAGTTTCAGATTTAGTTACTCTCTTCCATTCTTAAGTGCTGATTTTTATAATAAGATCAGATATTACCGTAGATTTTACAACTGCACAACCAGATAAATGATATTCAGATTATACACTTGTAAAAATTAGAAGTCCTGAAAATACATCAATGACACTATGAAAATATATCTCTGTGCATTATTTTAAATAAAAATGCTCCAGTCAGTTCCAGTAATTTGATACATGAACTATGATATTTCCTCCTGCAGGAACGAGAGTAAACAAACACTACATCAACACGCCGGTGACAGACTCCGTGGAAAGAAGTGAGGATGGAGATCGTATTTTATCTAAGACAAATGGTTAAGTTGGTTACTTGATGTAAGCTGCTACCAGCTACAGGATTACTTCATGTAACTCACTGTCAGCTACTGCCTCATAATACCTGACAGGGGAATATTAAAATCATCAGTGGGAGAAAGTACGGAAGGTATCCATCTGTATTCAATGACTTCTAATTAAAAAGTAATTACCGTATGGTGAAGGATCTGCCAGCCTCAGCCCCCTCTGACACACGTCATGTTAGTTGACTCTTTAGCAAACAGGGGGAAAGGCGAGTGCTGGTCCATATACATATTTCCTTACATTGTGCTGGTGACTTAGTTCTAAGTAGCGCCAGATCACGGGAAGGCTTCGGAAATAGTTTTATATCATTTTGCCAAGTGGATCCCCAGAAGACACCGTAGGGGCAGAGGTGCTACACATCTTCTGTTATAATTGACCTGGGCTTTGAGATTTCTCTGTCATGATGTATCCCAGAATGGTGCATGATGGGAAGAAACTTGTTATTCCTCCAGCAGTGCCAAATGGACAAGATCAAGTAGGTCTGGGACTTGAAAAAAAGGAAGAAATATTGACAGATAAGTAACCACTCCAGTAAATGACAGGCAGGCCCAGGAAGCTTGATTTCCTTGGGGTTCAGAGGTAATCTGTTAACCTTAAAACATTTCTGTGCAAATTTAATGGCTTGTAGAAAATAGCAAAAAATATCAGATGCTTAACTGAAATCATTAGGTGTGTCTTGATTTTTTTTTCTCCTTGCAAATTAGCAGTGTGGGAACAAAAACCCACCCATGACTAAAAGAGTTAGAAATAGACTAAATTTGACCCGAAATATTTATTCATCAGGTTATCAAAATCGTATCCGTAATGCAGCTCAAGAACATTAAAGGTATCCTCTGAGAAGCTGTCACTTTCTATGGCATTGTGACTGGCATTGAAACACTTGTTTTGCAGCTCTTTGGATGGCAGCTCATCAGCAGCCAGGGAAACACTAGAACAAATGACATCAATAAGGTGGGCTGGACTAATTAAGAGCAGAATTCACCCCAGGAGACTACTGTCTCATGTTGCAAACTCAGTGCTAGCCCAGCCTGTACCAATGTAATGCCCTGGGGCCCAGGAGGAGTGGGGTCCTCCCGGGTTCTCTGTACACACACACAGGCTCACACATCCTAGACCCAGGATGAAGTGCTAGCTCTCCATACCACTGCAATCCAGAACAGAAGGAACACAAGTACTCCGAATTTAGGCTCCATTATGGAAGATTTCTGTAATCTCTACTTCGAGGTATTTTCATCTATCCACTGTTTGCTGTTTTCTTCCACCCCAGTTCTGGGAGTTTTCTTGCACCGAGAGCTATCCTCTCGGCCAGAAGCAGCTTTGCTGCTTTACTCGAAATTCTGTCAACATTTGGCTGAATCTCCAAATGGTTAAAAAAATCATCCCTGCTCTCACCTGCATGTCCCACCGCTCAGTTCTTGAATCCTGCAAGGCTTTCTGGGTCAGCCACATTCATCAGCAGCAATACTGTACATCGCCCCAGGCCCCACTAAAGAGGTTGCTGGAACAGAGTGAGAAGTGTGATGAAGAGGCCAAATTCCCTCCACCCTGCAACTCTCTAGACAAGACTATATTCCTCCCACAACCCATTCACATCCTCTCTTGCAGGTCCACCATGAGGAAAAAGCTTCAAAACAAAGGAAATCAAAAAGAGAAGGGAATGAATCCCCTCAATTTTGCCACACAGTCCACCTCCAATTATTCCTAATTGACATCTTCCTTCCAGCAATTTAAACTGATTACCCTTTGGTCTATTTACCCTTGAGAATAGGTTATTTATATGAATTGAATACAAAGCACAGATTATTCTCTCACTTGCCGTAATTTTTTCATATCTGTTGAAGCCTGTTACACCCTTTCAGACTGCTTCAGACTCTCTTTCTCCAGGTTAAATTATGCCACTCACTTAATCTTTCCTAGTAGATTATGTTTTCCACACCACTGGCTGTTTCTGTTGTTATCCTCTGGACAGATTCTAATTGATCAGCCTATTCTGGAATTAGCCTCTTATCTGCTGTCACAACAAGCCAAATAAGGTAACAGTTAGCCCTGGAAATGACTTATGTTGATAAAAGAGAGAGGTTCACTGAGGGTGGCAGAGGCTCACAGGAAAGGTTTGGTCCCACAGATCCATATCACCAAGAGGTCCATACTCCGGCAAGAGTCGAAAACATATTCTTACCATGAAGTACGGGACTAACTCACTAAACTTAAAGAGACACGATATGTAGATTTAAGCTTATGTCTGAATCTTTATGGAACAGGCACTACCTGCAATATAATAAAAACAAACAAACAAAAAAAATCCCCAAATATTTCCAATAATTTAAAGTTTTAACCTTTTATCCTTTATACTATGATACAATTAGATTATAGTCCCTTTTGATCTTTTATGATGTGTTAAGTTACATGACACCTGATTCTCATTTGTACCAGGACTGCTTTTGGCTTGCTTTTGAGAAGTAACAGTATGTAAATTAGATGCAATAAAGTATATTCTCTCTTTAATGTCCCTCTACTCTGTCAGCGCATTAGTGTAACATAGCACTACTGTAAGTGAATGCTGGACCTCAGCTTTGAGGATCCATGTTGATTTTCTAAGTTTCAGGTCTTAGCATGATCTAAAAGTAGGTATAATTATATTTCCAGTAAAGCATTGTTATATTCATAGTGCCGTAACATACATTTTCATAAAATAATAGTGTAGGTTTTTAATGCCAAATTTGGTGGCTTTGGGAATATTAGAAGCGGTAATGTGTTGGACTTGGATCCTGAAATACGCCTTAATACCGACTTGCTAATTATGACCAGGCCATCTGCAATGCCGTGCAGTCAATGAGGGATCTCTCTTGACCCATCCTGTATTTGTCTGCTACACCCACTCTTTC
>NW_010431974.1:34045-36217 GCF_000710305.1 Buceros rhinoceros silvestris
TCAGCTCAGCAAGGGCACAGCGTTGTTCTCACTTTTCTCATGTTGTGAGGGTTTAGGTGAGGCAAAGGCTCATGCACCAGGGTCTTGTCCTATCTCCTAACTCTTCTTCTGCCCACCTAAAGTCTCCTAATTGTAACAGTGCAGAACATAATGGGAAAAGTGTATCGACTTGTTTAATTTAAAACAGGCTATGTGAACTATCTTTACAATAACTACTTCTATCAATAATTTATAACTATGATGCTATACCTGACAAAATCATTCAGATAACTAGAGCAACGTGCACTTTAAGTTTAAAGTCAAGGTCTTCCCTGCTCATTTTAATGACTTCTCTTGTGCACAAGATATTAATATTCCTGTGAGCAAACATAGCACTGACTCATTAATCAATAAGAGCTGGCTCCTCTACATAATAACAATAGCCATACTAGATAATTAACTTTTGTTCCATTGACTTTAGTTTGTACATAATTTCCAGTGGCTGACACTGGATAATAAAAAGCTTTGCAGCTGACAGGAACCTTTTAAAAATCTTTTTTTACTAGTTTGAGAAAACGATACACCAACTGTTATAAGTAAAATACAGTGTAGTGTCGGTGTGTGTCCTTGCCATATTTAAAAGGAGGCAACTGACAATAAATAAAAGACCTAATAAATATTGTAAGGCTTCGGTGAGTCCTGCTGCTAAATTGTAGCATAGTGAAGGATTTGCATTTTCCTGTCATGTAGTTATAGGCAGACTAGAGATAAAGGCATGTCTACAATTAAATGAGTATCCTAGACAATTGGCAGATTTTCCCAGTTTAGTCTGGGATAAGAAACACCGATGCGTCCGCACCAGCTTTGTCCCTCAAAATATGTTTTTAATATTATTGTTAGTCCAGCAAAGGTGGCAACATCAAAAATTCTACTGTAGCCCCGAGGGACTTACCGTGGAGTGAGGTACAGCATTGTCTGAGCTAGGACACAAAAGAAAAGGTGACTTCAAACCCAATCAGTGAGTTTCCAAGATGGCTCCACAGACAGCTGGGGTGGCACCTTCCAAAGGGCCCACAGACTACAGCACAGGAGCAGGAACATGCCACAACGCAGCAAGAAACTCCTAGTGCCATGACGCCCAGAGAGCCACCGTGAGACACCAGGGAGGGACGGCTCTTTCCCCAGAGCATCAGTTCCTTCCTTTCTACCATTAGGGATTTTTATGCATTGTAGATCTGTTACTTACACCTTTCTCCCTTTTAAAAAAACCAAACAACAAAACACAGAGAGAGCCAACTTGGTGTCACTAGCAGAGCAGAGTGGAGAGGGGAAAATCTACTGCAGAGAGAACTTGGAGACTTCAAAGTCTAATTTTCTTCCAAAATGAATGTGCATTTTGAGGGCAAAATAAGGGAGTTTCAAATCACTCCAAATGCTTCATCTGCTATTTTACATTTTTTAATTGTCTTGTCATCTAGAATACAATATACTATTAAATGAACCACATGAGCATTTTCAAAAGCAAAAATTAAAATACTCTGTTTCATAAATTTCAATCTGCCTGACAAATCAGGAGTTTCTGCCACAGCCATATTTCTTTCTGACTGATACGGGATGTTGGGGAAGTAAGTCAGTGTGGCATTTCACAGAGTTTCAGATACAACGGAAGTACATTTTCTGATGGAAAAACTGCTCCACTGACATTTCTGCAGTAGATATTTAGCTGTGGATACTAATCCTGGAATAAACCATGCTTACAATTCACTGTAGAATAAGGACGTTCTGTATAACATACACATCACAGTTTTTATCTACGGCTTACTCTAATTTTTGTGATATTGAGTGTTGCAGGGTCCAGACATTTGACTATGTAAATCATTGCAGTTCATTGACATTACCTAAGCTACCATGATTTGTCCAGATGAAGATCTCCCCTTAGATCTGATGTTGATAAAGCAATCCCACAAATGTGAACATAAACTGTTTGTGAAATGTTTCTGCTTTCCATTTTAAAGCTTGAGATAGCTATCTCTTTTATTCGTACAAAACACCCCAGCAGAGAATGCCTTGATTAAGCCTTAATCCAAAAGCTAAAGCCTGTGAAACAAAGGAGCTTCATACGACTTGTTAGGGGAAAAATGTAGGCTGCTGTGTATTTATGTGCATTGTACAGCATGTTGTCCAGCAGGCATA
>NW_010431974.1:36289-39516 GCF_000710305.1 Buceros rhinoceros silvestris
GAATAAAACATACTGCAAGACAACGGCCCGTCAGCTTCAATATAGAAAGGAAAACATTCTTGTGTTCAAAATTGTGGAAATGTCAATATTTCAAAAGGTAGTTTTATGGTTCATTCAAGCACTGATAAGAAATCATTACACTTTTTAAGAATATTGATGATTACAGAGAGGCATTTAATGGAAGGAAGGCCTTTTTTTCAGTTTGTTTGTGCATGTCTAATTGACTCTTCAAGATTCTTTTGCATGAGTCACTAAACACAGCTTTAACTAGACTATTTTTACACCAGTTATAGGCAAACTTCTTGAGTTTAGAGAAATTTCCTTTTCATGTCTCCCCAATGAGTACTGTCAAGATCTGCACAGAGTTCAATGCAGGAAATACATGAAAAATCAGCAATTAAATCACCTCTTTTTTCCTACAGCAACGGGTACCCAAGGAGTTGATTTAGTTGATTCGACATCAGATACCAGGTTTGGAATACATGGGCCCCTAGACAAAGTGGGTTCACCTCTTTGCCTATCTAGATGGGTCATGAGGATGCTTCTGCAGCAGCCATTAGATCCTGCTTGCTTTATCTGGGCATTAAGAGTGAGGAAAAAGGTGAAATACAATATGTGAAAACTCTGCCAACTGCAGTGGCACAAAGCAATGCAAAGGCACTCACTGTCCTGCCTGAAAGATCCCTGCTTTCAGCGGGGTTGTGTGGGCCCTCCCGCATGAAGCTTCTCCCACTTAGCAGGCAATGGGGCTATCTAGGGCATGAAGACGGTTGTGGTACGTGAAAGTACGTGGAGAGCTGCGGATGTTGGAGGCGCAGGCTGAGCTCTGCAGAACAGTGTTATTAAAAATGACCTCTGAGGCTATTGCAAACTTCTGCGACATACAGTGAACTATTAAGTCAATGAAATCATTTGTATCAAAGACATTTTGACATTGTCTGAACATGGAAATGGAAAATAAAAAGACAGCCCCACGTGTACATATGGTCATGGTCCACTGTGGTGAGTGTTACCGTTTGGTTTTCTGAAGCGCCCTGGACAAGTTTTAGTGCTTGTTACTTTCACAAGAATTACAGTGGAAAAAGGAGCTGATGCACATCTCAGTCCAAAATACAAACCAGAACCAAGGCAAATGTAAAGCAAATATTTTGCAGTTCAAAGTCAAGAATGACGCTCTGTGCAAAGCTTCTGTGATTACAGAGAGAAATTTCTCCTCCTGTGAATACTATTTCCCATTTTTATTCACCTCAGTTCTTGCTGCTGCCCCAGGGGACTGGAAGCAGAATTAGGGGGCTCTGTGGAGAGATCCTATTCTCATGATATTTCCACCCTCCATTTTGCTGAACCAACAGACGTAGATCATTGGGATAATATGACTCTGACAAGCACTAGAACTTTTAGTTGCTTATTGGCATCCACAGCCTTTGGGGATTTACTCAACGCTTGCAAGAAAAGCCGGGCCAGCCTTATCAGCTGGAGTGCACGAGTCCTCTTTGCTCTCAGTCGGATCTGGAAGGTGTCATTCAGCCCCTGTTCCCGCTGGGCCAACCACACCGCCAGGCAGGCAGCAGGGCAGCCGGCTCTGCCTCCTCACCAGCTTACAGGTGAACTTGACCACATGCAGATTTCCTGCTGGTGGGGACTGGGCTGCAGGGTCCGTGGGGGTAAACCACATGGGGCCTGACAGGTTACCATGCATTCTTCAAAAAGGTCCTGGACTCCAAAATTAGTATGACTCCACAGCCTGGCTATGCTGAGATTTTGTCACATTTATTTTTTTCTAGTTCTTTATCATAATGTTGTGATATGAGATTGGCTAATAGCACCAAACGTTTCTCTCCACATTCAGCTTGAATGAATAAATTATTTAAAGGGAAAGAACACAGTCTCATGCTTATTGATTTTTGTATTCTCTAAACCCTTTTAAATTTAAACAGAAGCATACTCCTCTCCCAAATAAAATATCATAAATACCAAGAAATTATTCCATTTGTGGTATTACTACTCACTGTGGTATTTTTAAACAAGCACTTTCATGGTTTCTCCCAGCTGGTAGCTCAGGCTGCAGAAAGGTTCTCTGCAACCAGCAGCAAAGTTACTTCACTGATCTTCAAATTCCTCCTTAAAAAACTCCTTTGCCTATTAAAAAAAAAAAAAAAGACAGAGAGAGAGAGATGTTTAGAGAGGTAGCATGCTTAAGACTACAGGTTATCGGGCTCTCTCTTGCCCTATCACAGCCCTTTCCACATGCTGGCAGACAGGCGTAAACTCTTCACGGCACAGTCTCATGCTCGGTGCCAAGCGCAAGCTGGTCCCTGTCCATAAAGAGGACACGAGTGCTACATTAATATGAAGAGTGATTGGAAATGTTTGGTGAACAAAATATAGGATCCTTGTTCCTTCCATTGCAATGTCATCACATTGACATTCTTGATACATCCTGAACCAAGTAAGGAACTGTATCAAATATATTTGCCTGCAGCTCCCACCCTGTAGCTGCCACAAGCTGACTTTAAATGTGAAAGCCTGAAGAAGCTAAACTCCTTTGGAATTCTTCTTAAAACACTGCTGTAATTGCTCAGATCTGGGGGAGCAGCACTCCATTGTTTTCTGCAGTGGAAATCCCCCACCCAAGCAAAAACCATTAATAGAGAAACCTAGATTTTTGTTAATGTGCTGCATGAGTTCACAGGATACCTCCTTACCCACAGATGAGGAGTATCTCTTCCTTCTAAAAGCCAAATAGAAGTTAGTATGTGCTAGGGGTGATCAGAGATTGCAGCCAGGCTGACTTCCTTCCTGGCTGGCTGTAAAGCGTGTTTGTTTAGTTCCCTACTCTGATTCACACCCTGGAAAAAATATCTCTTCCTTACTTTGGTGTTGATAAATTTTTTTGAAAATAGTCTCTTACCTTTAAGCACGCATGTTGGTGTCTCCAGGAGAATCTGTGTGAAGACTAGTGTCATGTACCAGCAGCTGCAGAAATGACAAATGCAGCTGTTATCTTTATTGATACTTAGTTGCGATAGAACACACTGTTTTAAGAAGATGTAGTGCCCTCATCAGGGTGGTTAACACCCAGTTAAAAGTTTATCCAAATAATCCACATCAGGATTAGTGACACTGTGAATTAAGGACCTGGCAGTGATGAATACTGGTTACTCTCATAGAGGACCATTACAGGAGACTGATGCCTAGATCTGCACATCTTACACATCTTCCTGCTG
>NW_010431974.1:39602-42111 GCF_000710305.1 Buceros rhinoceros silvestris
TGCTGACAGTGTTGTGCCAATTTTTTCTTGAAGGAGCCAATTCCTTCACACCTCCCAAAAGCTCCAGCCTTAATATATCCTTACAGCAACTGTTGTGGGATATTGAGGCTAGATAAAACCTTTCAAGGCTTTTCCTTAACCTGCAAATATTCACTGGCAGGAAGCTTATGCCATGCTTTGTTAGGTCTGGATTGAAATGAGCCCATTTAGGGATATTCATCCAGTGAAGTGAGCTGGCTAAGTAGGAGGAGCATATCTAATTCTGACTCAGTCAATCCTTGAGACAAGGTTGTATTTTAGGAACGTCATCAGCTTTGCGTTGTGAATTTTGGAAGCAAGGATTGTTCATGTGATGTTCACCTGCTTTATTCCAGAACGGTTGTCCATATAAAAATTAGGTACTCCCTCTATCACCTTTTTTTCACTGCTGGGAGGCAGTTCTGCAGGCCCCAGATGCCTCCTGCAAAGAGGCAACACAACCGTGATGTCAGCACAGTGGCAATATGGGTGGGATCCTCTGCTTCAAACCAAGGCACTCCAGAGGGCAGAAAGTGATGTGTGTGGACACCTATCTCCTATGACTTCTGGTGCAACTGCTAGGAAGGGACTGTGCCCTACACCAAAGTGAGCCATTATTTTATTTTTGATACCTTGAATCACGTACAAAGTACAAGTTTCAGGTAGAATATGCTGAAATGGGGAAAAGCGGGCACATTTACATTTTATTCTGGCTAGTTCAGTTAATCCCTGCAAAACAGGAGGGCTGTAGACATTAATTTTTCATCCAGCCGGCTCTTATTGAACATATTATCACTAGTAACTTAGAATTTAATCTATTTTTAATAGAAAAATTGGTACTGCAGTATGAAACATGAAGTAACACATTATTGTTCTGCAAAAGACTAAGCTTTTAAAGATAGTGCTGCAGTCTGGAAACAGAGTGAAAAACGTAAAAGGATATGCCCAACATTCAAAGTAATGTACATGTTCACCAAAGCCTAGATCATCTCAAAGCAGTAATTATTCACTCACTGTAGATACCATTATTTTGTTATTTGCCATGTGTTTAATACTCATTTCAGCAGATTATTGCAGGATTACTGCAACAAATTTTTCCTTTCAGTAAAATCTCATTTTCAGGTAATCTGGAATTTTTTTTTAATCCCCTTTTGCAAAATCTGCCTTCATTGTCATAATTGCCAGTGTCTTCAGTACCCATGTGATTTTCAGTTCTTGCATTTTATACAGGTGATATCCAAAACTTTTTTTTTCTGTAGTGCAATGCACACTTTAAATTTCATAACCACCAAATGTGTGTGTGCATGAAGGCAAGAATGGCTACTTCTCTTTCATACAACAGGGCAAACAGCCAGACTTAAAAGACTTCATAATTAGGGGCTTTACCACATAGTAACTGAACATGTATTTCCTTATTTTTGCTGTAAAGTCAATTATAAATACACAAAATTCAAAGTGTGGCTGACCAGGTCACACTTAACAGAAATAATAATATGACGGGCAATTAAAACAGAAAAAGATTGAGTTCTCAGTTTGCTGCCCGGTGTATTTCTGATGCTGACACAACAACAGCTGTGAACCGTCAAAGTCCTCCCAGAGAGATGGCGCCCCAGTCTAGCCCCTGCCAAAATGAGTCATTTGGTCTGAAAGCCAGGTGTTCTCACCACAACTTCCCACGTAGAGGAGCTGACAAAATGGTGGCTCAGCGGACATGAATCCTCATACCACACTGTCATTTCCTTGTAGGAATATCAGTCATCTGAAGATGCAGCTTAAGAGACAGAGGACAAATAGCTTTACAGCAGTAAAATCCCCAAATTTGTGCCTCTTATCTTTCCAACAGGACTGTCTGGGTATCTTCTTGTAATTGAACACTTGAAAATTGTAACTGAAATAGTATAAGCATTGTTTTTATTATTCTTATAATACAATCATTAAGTGAGAAATATTAAACTAGACATTTGACTTTATTGATCTTTTCATGGACTAACGGTACAGGGAGTCATTTTCTGCCTAGACTAATTAATTGATAGACTAATTCATTGATTAGGTTCTCCATAGCATAGTTGGTATTGACAAACACTGAATCTTTTTCCATCAGTTGTATTAGTTTGCACCAATTACTTTGGCCGTTTCACTTAAGCAATTACGATAGCTCAAAAGCGACAATCAGATTCTCAGCTGGTGTAAACCAAGCCCCCTCTCTTGAAGTCAGAGAGTGGTGCTGTTTTACTCTG
This sequence comes from Buceros rhinoceros silvestris, assembly GCF_000710305.1. Taxonomy (NCBI): domain Eukaryota; kingdom Metazoa; phylum Chordata; class Aves; order Bucerotiformes; family Bucerotidae; genus Buceros; species Buceros rhinoceros. The sequence continues at coordinate 41,858 of NW_010431974.1, forward strand.
TTTGGTTATTGGGCCTTTAAGATTTAACAACGAGCTTTAAAATATCCAAAACAATAACAAGGATATCCGAGGCAAAAAACACCACATTAACCGAAACATTTTGACCATAGCAATGAATAGTAACCATGATAAAGACTTATGTACAGACGCATAACTTTGCTCCTAATTTATATACCATCTTAGAATGCTATCAGGTGCAAAGTAGGACACCTGCACACACAAATAATCATGAAAGTTAGATGCTCAATAGACTC
>NW_010431974.1:42199-80887 GCF_000710305.1 Buceros rhinoceros silvestris
TCTTTCCATGCATAGGTTTTCTGGAAATCAGGTCCTAAGAATATCCTGCTTCCAAGCAGACACTGCCTTCCAGATATACGGAAGATAGCCCTGCCATTTCATATAAGTGAAATTAGACACCTGTGATTTTTCTTCTATACTCCACTTGCTGTAGGATTTTAGGAGAATATAATGATTTGCACAGAGTTTTCTCACTTCTGGATCAGTGCTAAAAGAATGTCCTCATACAGGCACCGCTGCTCCACCTGTTGAGCAGAGCCGACAAAGACACGGGGTCATCAACATTTTCACAGTGAGAGGAGGAGAACCACATGGGAATTTAATTAACTTCTGTGAATTTTCAAAATAAAGACCAAGCAAAAATAAATAAATCGAACTGATTATGCACTGGATAGACTTAAATTATTCTTCAGGTAGCACGAAAAGTCCCCACAGTACACGGACGTTCCACAAAAAATGAGATTCTGAGCTGATTTTTAAGCTTATGATAAAGAAATTTGTTTCTTTTCAGAAGCTGGCAATCTTTGTCAAATTGGTCAATGTTGAAAAATGTTGATTTAAACTTTCCATTCACCTCAGCTCTGCTCCTCCTAGAGTATTATTTTAAAAAATGAGCCTGTGCAGGAAGCTGTCTTAGTGCTGTGGATCTATCTCTCAGCTCTGAATAACTAAGAGAGTTCATTAAACACAGGCACTAGCAGTTAGTTCCTTTTTAAAGATTCCGTTCAGTTTTTCTCATCTTTGCAAGCAAACATAGAAAACTACGTACTCTCCAGAGACACCAGCAAGAGAAAGAAGTTGTCAAGACTGAGAAGATTTTGCTGAGGCAGTTTCCTCACACAGCTCTAAAACCAATTACTTCCTGTGCTCTACATGCACACGGAGACTTCCCCTTGGATGCGTGGCACAGGGTAAAATAAAGTGCATGGTCTTCATTAAAAGAAGGGTTGCTCTTCATCAGGATTAAAAAGAAACTCCTATGTGTTACTTGTCAATGACATTTGCATTTGTCCCAAACCCAAGCAGATGCCAATGTACAGGTTGTATTTGTAATGTTTTTGCTGAACACAGGATAGCTGGAGTATCGCATCATTCTGCGTATGATCTTCACGGGGAAAAGAGGCACGTGCAGACAAAAGTGAATACGGACAATAGAGTCAGGGAAGAACATAATCTTTCTAAAAGAAAGCTTTGCGCCCTTCACACACACATAGAACAGAGAGAGCGATTGGCAACCCAGAATTCAATGACATGTAATTAAAATCAATAGGAAATCGACATTACAAACCCAAAACAAATTAAAGCACAAATTTAATCTCTGTTTCTCATTCTGGCATTTGAAATGGAGGATTTGTTCTGAAGATACACTGTAAATAGGCTCATATATACCGGGTATGTCTTAACCAATCTTTCTTAATGTAGCCCTATTATAACTCCTTACATATGAAAAGGGATCATCTATTTTCTTCTTGGCTGATTTTCAGTAGAGAGTAACCTGGCCCGACTCTGATCCCATGCCAGTTTTATACAGATGCCTTTACTTCATCATAGTGGGATTTAGTCTTTATTAGTGTCCTAACAACTGAACAGCAAACATCGTAACTTCATGCAAAATCAGGTCCTCTGGACACAATAAGCCTCAGAGCTCTGCAGCTTTTCCAGTTCAAACGTTCTGTTTTTCACAGATATGTGCAATATGCTCAAGCAGAATAAACCTATCCTATTCACATACTTTTCTATTTTTCATATGTTACTGTCTTCAGTAGTTATACATGCTGCAGGGCAAATTATTTTAAACACTATTAAACTACATTTTTCTTGGCTAAACTCATATCATCATGGCTTTGAATGCAATATTGTCAAAATCTTAAAACTGCAGAGTATCCAGGGAAAAGCCAGGCAGATGGTGCCTATTTTTTCTTCTGGAAACATCATCAGCTCAGGACTTCCTTTGACCCAGTTGTACACGGGACAGCTCTTGTTTAGATGTGAGATCAAGGGACTTCAATTTATTACCCAATTTATTTTCTGCATAATTGAGGATCTAAAACACGTTAGGCTGACATGGCCTTTAATTACTACTGACTGGGTTCTCCAATCGACTCAGAGGATCTTGATAGGCAGACAGACTGACCTTGACATCATCATCACCGATACCACTGATACGCAGTTCAAATCACTTCATCCTTCCAGCCCAACTTTCCATTGATGTTTGTCCTGGATGCAGTAAATTCTTGTAGAGCTTCGAGCATTTTCAGACTGGTCCCTCCCATAATTTCAGAATTACTGAAAATGATACCTTGACAGACAGACAGTAAAGTCTGATTAATGTCAGATAGAGTGTTTTGTAAATGTGGCATCATTATAATTAACTATGTTTGTAAATTTTGAGTCAATCAATTGTGATCTTTTACAGATTTCTTGAAAATTAAAAAAATTTGAAAACCCAAGGAGTACTTCATACTAATTCACATCAAAATCATTCCATAACTGACATTAAGTACCTGTAAATCGCAGATTTTTATTTCCCACTCCCATTATGATTGGCAGACTCTTCAATATTGTTTGTGCTATGATCTATTACCTCTTTTGAAACATCTGCTCTTGCTGCAAGTCAGAAATAAGCCATGGGTGCGGTAGAGTGATTGCTTCTGTGTTTCTACTGCTTTGGCCACAAGCTCATCTCTAGGAATGGACAAAAATGGCAACCACCTGCGGCACCGCACCAGCAAACCCATTGACACACACTGGAAGTGTTCCTTGCCAGTACCTGATTGCCCTACAGAAGATACTTGGATATACAGGACTGTGTTGCTGCTGCCACCAAAGATAAAACTTGTCTCTGTGATGTTGGAGAAATTGCTGGAGGGCAGAGGTCAACTCTGATCCTTCTTGGGATCCCCTTTCTATGGGATGCAGGGCTGAGCTTCTGCCTCGGCCCAAACCCTCATTCTTGGGGGGACAACATCCAGGTTTGATGGCCTTGCTGAGGAGCCTTGAGCCAGCTCAGGCTCCCACACATAGTGTCTGTAACCCGTCTTTTATCCCATGGTTGTGAAGTGCAAGAGGTTAAGATTTAGAAAGTCCTACAGAAGCACTGGGTGACTGGTTATATCTAGTTATCATGCTACACCTTTGTTTAGGGTCTGCACAGAACCACCTTATTTGCATTCACAGCAGCAGGTTCTCCTCTTACCTCAAGGAAATCTTAGGGTCCAGCTTTATGCTCCTCACTTACAATTACGGTAATTTGAAATACTTGTTTTTTTTTTTTTCCTCTGGGTAACGTAAAAACACCAAGTTTTCTTACAAACCAAGAAATTAGCTGCAGAATGTGAGATGAAACTCCAACCCTGTTAATCTCGAATTCCTGGTTAAAAAGATTTCACCACCAGTTGTTTCAGCAGAACTCACAAGTCACAAAACCTCCAAATGTATAAATCAATTACGCCTCAACACATAATAGTCCTCATGCTCAGTAATATGCCAGGAGGCTGTCAGAAAAGCAACATGATTTGAATGTATTATTTACTATTACGGTTTTCACCAGGACAGTTCATTCTGTCTTCAGAGTGACAGTAAGAAACAATTACTGAAAAAAGTACACAGTTCTCTAATTTAGTTTTCAATAGTTGATGACTGAAATGGGAAGTGTTGACCACACTAAGTTCACAGAAAAGTCATTTTGGTAGACTTCTGCTCCCCTCTGACAAGTAATACACTGCATAAGGATGATCCTATACAATGTCTATCCATGCAAGATCTTGGTTTCTTATTATTGTTGAACACAGCAGAAATCTGCCTGCTCAGTCTGAGCAAATGTTTCTCAATCAATAATTAAGTAACTTTAAGGTCTAGATCTATACAAAGATATTGATATTTTCACTGAAAATGAATCAATATGAGCAGGGTAAAGCATCTGAGTAAGCCTTTTTAATGGCAGTGTTTTGGCTGTGAGAAGTAAATTAATTGATTAAATGAATGACAAATATTGGACAACCAAAGTAAGTCTTTTCGCACTTTCACAAACTTGTTAAGCAACTCATTTCAATTCTTTTCTGTTTCCCATCTTTTTTCCAACTTGTATTTTTTTTACAGAATTTGCAGGTCATCCTTTGAGTATGTAGTACAAGTCATGTCTTCTTTATTTTACATTAATAAAGAGAGTTCAGGTGAATTGTGGCAAAGGAAAGGAGCAAGCTGAGACTTATGGAAAGAAAGGAATTTCTGGGTGATAAACTGTAAGGGATCCTACTGGAAGGGCCACAGTGAAAGAAAGGAGATTTACTAGGATACCGTAAAGTAAAAATCTACTGAGAGATAGGAATGGTAAGGGAGAACACAACACATCCATGCCTTTTGTTTGGTGTATGAGAAATAGTTCTGGACAGGTCTTTTCTACCATCTTCTTGAGAAACATATTCCTAGGAAATTCAAGGGACTTGAACTGGACACATGGACAAAATTTTTTAGCAGTTCCCATGGAGATGTCTATACTTAGAAAAATCTCAGGTTGCTCCCACAAACTTTCTGGGCTCTCAGCACCCTGTTGTATGCGCACCAATATTGACTGATGTGAAGGCTGTGCTCACGCGACGTGAAATCAGAATCGCCCCTTCTTCTGTGGGTGAACTTGTATCACCCACATCAAGGTTTGTCCTTAAGGTTCAGGCCAGGGGAGTGCTGATTCTCTCCCAAGCTCTGACATCATTACAGTTCTCTAGACACAACAGCAGAAGCTCCTAGCCAGCATGCCCACTCCAACGATTCACATGACACTGAGGATCCAGGGTATGTTCTGCTTCTAGAGGCTGATGGCAGTGAGCATTTTGCATTTCCTTGAAGTAGGATCTCCTGTCTGGGGGCCACTGGTTTGAAAAACGCCCCAGCAGTGGGAAAAACACTGCGGTCTGCAGCCTGTGGGTGGAAGTCACTGAGGCTGAGTGAGTCTTTCATGCCACTGGAGAGGCCAAGAGAGAGAAAAGTGACTCCTTTCTTTCACTCACATTTCTTTCTCGTGTTCTGAGCTAACTAATTCAGTTCAAGGCAATGCTACTTTGATTGTTGGAAGCAGGTACAATATAGGCTTACACAGGGCATCCCCAGAACAAGAAGAGAATAGGCACCAAATTTAGGGCATCTCTCTTCAGGTATATATCTACTGTGCAAAGGGAGAGGAAAAATGCAAATGGGTAAGAAGGACAGTAGAAATGTCAACTTTATTTCTCCCAACATCTTTCTAGTGGAAGAGACACTTGCTTTCCTGTCTCCCTAGCCTTTCTTTTTTCTCTTCTTGTTCCGTTTTACCCTTTTCTCTGTTTTATTCAAGTTCATAGTTTTTTCCACCCAGCAGTGATTTCTTTTATCATAAAGAAGCAGGTCAAAGAAACCTAAGCCTTGCACTGGCACTTTGAGTGCAGCTATCAAGTGGCAGCATAGGCTCTTGGGCCACTACTTTTGTTGGTCATAGGATAATTCTCTGCTGCCCCATAGCTCCTGCAATCTATTGTCGTGACTTCAATTTTCTGAAAATATTTTTGAGGGCTTTTTATTGTTATTATTAAATGGACACACATTCTCATCTGTAAAGGTTGAAACTCCACTTTTCCATCTGTCTCTGCCCTTTTTGGAATTGTATGTCCCCTGTGGTGTGCAGCTCAGAAGTGTTCACTTATGTACTGGTAAGAAAAAAACCAAGAAATGAAAAGAGTGAATGTGTGAAGAATGGAAAATACTGAACTATAAAATGACCTCAAAACTGCAAAAAGAACTGGCATGATACAGGCAGACCTGACTCATAAATAAGTATTAACATGCCTTGCATGTAAAATTGAAAATTAATGTTGGAGAGGGCACACAATCCACTTTTCAATATAAAAATGTTTTCCCCTTTCTTTTTTTAATCAGCATTCAGCACTTTGAAATCACGCGTCCCATTTTAAGCACTTAAGATGTAACTGGTTTGGATATTTTGTAAAAAAATCCTATTTAATATTTATGTAACAAAATCTGATGATTCCTGATGTTTTTCGGTCTTAATCATAATCTAGTATCACAATTCTAGTAAAAGTGTGCCTTTGTAGCTGTTCAACTCAGCACAAACACTGTCCAGCAGAGCAGATAGGTATGACTTCCCTATGTTTAAAATGATAAAAATCACGTTGCCTGACACTGATAAAAATTTGTTATTTTCAGAGCACAACCTATGAACTAATTAGCAAAGATCTACAGCTCCCCAGACTGGCTGGAAAATTATTTCACAGACATCCAGATCTACAAGAACAGCAGGAAAGAAAATAAAAATAAAAGCAAAAAGCAGAGGGAGAAAATCTAGATGAAACATGAGATGCTGCTTTTTAATCCTGGGTGGGGGAATTTCTTCTTGCACAAGGTCTCTTCCCACCCTCTACACCACCATCTAGACAGGGCAAGTGTGAGACCCTTTCTGCCTCCCTCTCAACAAAGATCCTCAGCCTTCAGCTGCAACACCGAATTCAGAACAGAAGGATGTTGAGGGCAGGTTAGGTGTCCTTGCATTTTTACTTTCCTAGATCTATTATACTTGCTCAGGAATCTACGACATTAAGGAATTGTCCACCATGCAACTGGCATGCTGTGAGCTGGGCTGTGTGCTGCCCCTTTGCTCCACCACCTGGGCGGTCCCCATCTCTTTCCAGCTGCTGCTGAAGGCCACTGCACATTTGCAGATCCCTGCGCTCCTGTTGTCTGGGGAGCACAGAAATTGCTTGCTCTTGTTCTCCACAGCTGGGCAAAGTGGCTGAAATTGCTGGGGCAGCCAAAACCACAGAGGGATTTTACCGAGTACTTGCAATATTAGTTGGTACCATCAGTAGAAATTGTACTGGTGACACATCTTGGTGTCAGCCTGTGACCTGGTTTGAGCCTTGATAGGAAAAAGGTACAACTCCAAGCACATTAGCTCAGCTGAGGAAGTCATATATGTTGCACGAATCCGTTCCAATGTGCTCTGTGGCTGCCTGTATACTGCTCTGGGGGGACAGCCCTGGCATCTGCACTGACCCCTAAAGACAGCCTAAGCCCAGCCTGATCTCAGAGAATTTTAACATCCCACCTCCTCTCTGCAGTAGGAAATGACCGCACCCTCCTAGGGACCTCCAATTCCCCTTTTCTGTTTGACCCCGGCGCTTCAAAGACGGCTGAAATTCTGGAGGCTTCACAGGAACACATGTGCTGGGTGGTGCTCCTACAGGAGGTTTGCTTCCTAAGCAGGGTGATAAGTGACACATGACACGAGATAATGGGTAAAGGGCAGTTACATCCCTTTACTGACAGCAATCAGCAAGAAAGCAGAAACAGAGTAGATGTAAAAACACAAGTGGAGGGGTATGAAAGAAAAAATATAGCCCTGGATTCTATCTAGACATTCTTGGACTTACCTCCATGGGAGATTTCGGATCATCTCAGTTATGGTCTTCCCACTTACATGCAGATCCTTCTCATCACCTGTCCCCTATCCTGTGTGCGAACAGTATTATTGAGGACAAATGAATTATCTGGTCATTCTCTCTGTTCTTCCTTGTGGAGAACAGAAAATAGTATGGTATTAGTGAAAAAAACAATTATTTTATTTGTTGCAAAATTCAGTAAACCTATGCTTTTTCACTGTACTTCAAACATGGTTCTCAGAGTTTTTAAACACCTTTTGTCATTATTCAGATGAAACACTGTGCAGTAATCCTTTAACCCTCTTGTGTCAGATTACCAGTTATTCCAAGCAAGTGTTAAAATCTCCATCACTGGCAAAACTGAACTACGTATTCTTTGTCAAACATGCATCAACATGCCCATCAAGTGGAGCTGGGAAAGACTCTTTTAACACTACAGCATAGGTGTTGCTGTTTATGATTGTGAATACACCTGAATCTAAATTTTGCAGCTATAGTGATCTCGATCTCTGTCTCTTCCTGCAAAACGTTTTTATTTTCAGCCAGATTTTTAGAATAGTTTGTCACATTATGATCCACTCTAATTACAATCTTGTAATTTAGTCCTTTCTTCTCATTCCTGTTATTTAGTAAATCTGATTCTCCCAGTCAGTACTTCTGTTTCATTTGACAATCATGAATAATCATGTTTTTTCTATCTACTCTCATTTATGTGGCTTTCAAAATACTCAAGCAGTTACAGCTATATAACAAAGGCTGGAATTCAACAAGTAGAGTCCATCCTGTCTGAGGGAAATAAAGTGGGTTAGCTTATCTCTTCAGGTGACTTTGGGCCTCATTCTGTGATGAGAACAAGTTTCCTCCATCATTTGTAAATATGCAATTAGACACTGACACAAAGTCCTAACACATTAATCATCTCACAAAGCATTTGGGACAACTACAGTGGCCACTCATACAGTTTTCCCCCTTGAAAACAATGCAGACTCATTCCTCTATAGGTTGTAGTTATTACTTCAGATGTGGGAGGAGTATTCTAGAAAGACAGTTCTGCCTATAAATGAGAAAGTCCAGATTTCAGTAAAATCCCTTATGGGGGTCGGTGTTAATCCTTGCTATAAGAAAGTACTTATTTCCAGAAGCCTGTAATAGGTGAACAAAATTTAGCAGTAAGATGTCTCACGGATAGAGATACATCAAAATCTGCCCAGTTTATTTCCTTCTAACCTAAAGAAATGGGCAAGCTAAGACATCACATAAATCTCACCAATGAATGTCAGGACTCTGATACAATACAAAGCCTTGGAAAGCACTGTAAACAACATGAATCTTTCTAAAGGCAAGGCTGAGACAAAAATATTATTACCATATCCAAGGATGGAGACTGTGTGTGTGTGTGTGTGTGTGTTTAATAACATAGAAGAGCCATCCCAATCCAATTTCAGTGGGGAATCAGAATTCTTATAAGCACCTATTTTCCCAGGATCCCTAAAGGAAATACATTTATCATTTATACACCCGCCCAATGAGTATTTGGCAATCTGGAAAAAAAGGGAGACAATTTGGGATGACAGCTGACCTGAGGGGGAGCTGCAGGTGAGCAGTGCCTCTCAGGGCTTGAGTGGGTGAGCAGGGCTTGTTTCCAGAGCTGATTCCAGTGCCGCTGTGGGAACACATCAGACATACCCAGGGCAAAGCCTCAAACCCACAGCCCGTGGCAAATTTCACATTCTCCAGTGGAGCTCTGATTTTGCCTCATGGCCCTTATTTATCCCAATAAATAAAACATCAGTTCAGAATACCTAGCAATGCCTCTCATTTCTGTTTAGTTATTGAAGAAGTATCAAACAAATCCAAACAGGCAGAGACAGTGTTCCTGCAATCACTCTGAATACTTCAGAACCAGAGAACTTGACGTTAAATCAAACAACAATGGAAATGACCATGAGGTCTGGAGAGAAGGATCACATCACGGGGAATGATGCAGTGAAATCAGTACTCTAGAGCTACTCTATGCCACAGAGGCAAGAACTTGCTCACTTAAATCACTAGGCTTCTGAGAATTCCCTGAGCATGGATAAATCCAAAGGTCTCCAAAATTCATCCTGAAGATGATAACAAAACTATCAGCCCAGATCACCTACTCATCTACATCACTAAGAGCACTGAGATTTCACAGAGCCAAGAAGCTTAGATTGTGCCCTGAGATGGCCACATAAAAAGAACAATCGAAGAGTCTTCGGCCAAAATGGCTTGTTTAAAGTAGCCCGTGAAATACAAAGAAATAAAACATCAAAATCAGGGAAGAAATCTTATGCTGCCCATGAGAAAATGTGGGAACGATGCCAGTTTGCCAATAAATTATTATTTCTGTAGTAATAATTGAGCTTATTTGTAATCATAGTTTGGCACAGACATAAAATCATTTTCCTTTTTCAACTAAATGAAGGACGTGCCCCACCGTGTTAGACCTTGATGGGGTGTAATTTAATCCAGATTTCCTGGTACATCTTTTGCTTCTTACCTGCATGAAACTCCCATTAATGTGGAATAATGGAATGGCAAAATGATTTACCTGGGATAGTATAAGGCAAGAATTTACCACAAGTTTTGAAATAAACCAAACTCTTCTTCAGATGATAGAACATAGAAGAGAGCTAGAGCTGTGCATTTGGATGAATAAGGTCAGAATTACTATAAAAAACCCCTATCCTGTATTTTCAGCTTCCAGGCATAAAGTTTTGTTGATGTACTCTACATAGAGAGAAAGACTGTGCACAGTCTCCAGATGTTCTTGGATACCTTGTTTTGCTTTCCCATTTGTGTGGGGTCCAGTTCTGATCTTCTTTGGCATGGACAGCAAAACTTTCACTATATTTTAGCAGAGCTGATTTGGTGCATAGCTTTTACACCAAGCTGTCTGGCACAAAACCACTACTAAGCCCCTACACCCGCAAACAGGAAATTCTGCTTTTCGAATTTATTAAATCCACCTCTGAGTTTCTGGCACAGATTTGAGACTAACATGCTGTTTGATTTCTCTTAACATGACTAGACCCCTGAAGCGTGCATGTGCGTTTGTATGTCTGCTCTTGTACCCATTTCTATTGCATTTCACATTTCTGTCAATATAGCCTCCAATATTTGAATCCACCGATAGAACAGATGCAGTAATTGCAAACAGCTGTAAAGTATTACTCATCTTGCTAATCAAAATGACTTTCTGCTAAATAAACCATGAAAAAAGCTTTTCCACCATCAGTGAAGTGGAGTGGAAATGATACAGACTGTAAAGAGTCCACCATGGAAGTAAAATCAACAGATCAAGTTTTCCTACAACGATTCTACATGCTAATGCACATTTCCAAAATTGTTGTAGAAATTTCTCTGTGTTTAGAAAAATGAATTTGTGTAACAACACAGATGTTCCTCCAGGTATTTTACATGATACCTTCAGATACAGACAGCCTCTCAAAGAACTCCTTTATGCTTTCTCGAGATTTGTAAACCAAGGAGAGATAATTGCCCCATATGGTTTTGCTAGATGTACATTGCACACTTTACAGTTTTATTTTTTCAAAAACTCAGAATAGTATATATCCATGTCAAACATGACAAAATGACTGTTTCTGAACTTACACGAAGCATGGAAGATGCTGGTGAATCTCCAACACAAAGTTTGGGGGTGGCAGGGGGCGGGGTGGGTGGAAAATCATTTGTAAGTAAAACTCATGGCTGATGTCTTTAGTCTTTCGTTACTGTGCCCCCTAATGAGAAAGCTCCTTTTCTAGCTCATTGTGCTTCAGTTATCCTATTTTCTAAGTCATATTCTTTAATTCTTAAAAATGCTATTAGAAACGATATCATCTCTGGTTATATACTCTTCCTCTATTCCCTTATGTCACTTAAGCACTTATTGCTGTGGGCCACTCCAGTATAAAACACTCCAGAGGAAACAACTTAGTTATTTCTCTCACTTCTTTGGGTCACACTGAATTAGGAAGAAAGCAATCTTCTCCCACAGTTTTCTGGTGCCATAAGTGATTTGCTGTGACCCTCAGCTCTTCGGTTATGAAATGTAACTAGAAGTTAAAAGGCATATAAATTACAGATGTGCTAATTTTGTGGAGCATGATGAACTTCCTACTACCAAGTTTATATATCTACAGAGAGGGGAAGAAGAGGGAAGAGAAATTGAGATACATATCTGATTATAGCTCAGGAACAGAAAGCATAAATCTACTTCCTCTCTGAAAATCTCTTATGTTCTCCAGCACTGGATGCAGCCTGCACCAAAGGACTCAGTAAGTTCTCTAGATCAGTTGCATTTCTGCCCCAGTTTTTGCTCTATTTTTCCCTTCCTACTGTCACAGTCATCTATCCACATTCAGTGCCGTGGCTGCAGAGCATAACCTAGTCACACCCAGGACACCCCAGGAGAAGCACCACAGAACTTCAAACCACAGCGTCACTGTCACAGGCAAAAAGACTGTAACAAGGGAGATAAGGTCACTGACTAGGGTAACAGTCTACAGGGTGACATAACCCTCTCTATTAAAAGGGTCACTGCAAGACTATGGTAAAGTTATTTCTCCCATAATATCCCTCTTCTTGAGGTTGAGAGAAAGCATCAGAAGAGCTGCTTAGAAAGCTTCACTAACTAACTCACTCTGTGATTCATTAATTTCTCCCTCTTGCTCTGCTCACTTTCCAGGCAGTTCTTTGATTTTTGAGCAAGCAATGAAAACGGGGATAGAGGCACCATTTTATCAGAAACTGCACCCTTCTGGTAAAGCAGGTAGTGTGTGGAGTACATCAAGGTGTGTCAGCAGCAATGAACAAGGCTCAGACATCTTCACATCTCCAGCTGCCCTCAAACTCTTGGTAGCAGCATGCATAACAATCACTTACACATAGACACTTCCATTCTACTTGTGGTTGCACCATTTGCAGGTTTCACAGCTAGCGAGTGCATCTTCCCACAGTTACTTGTGGGAAGCAGTATTTTACAAGTAAACAGAAGGCTCTAAGCTTTGTTTTACTTTCTAAGGCAGTGTGTAGCAGTGTGGGGTAAAGAATTTCTTTTTTCCAATTTCTTTCCATCAACAGCTCTCAAAACAGGCACTGTGGCATAGACACTTCCATTCTACTTGTGGTTGCACCATTTGCAGGTTTCACAGCTAGCGAGTGCATCTTCCCACAGTTACTTGTAGTAGCAGTATTTTACAAGTAAACAGAAGGCTCTAAGCTTTGTTTTACTTTCTAAGGCAGTGTGTAGCAGTGTGGGGTAAAGAATTTCTTTTTTCCAATTTCTTTCCATCAACAGCTCTCAAAACAGGCACTGTGGCCCTTTTCTTTTCCCTGCCTATTATACATCCTTCACTCTGCAGCCTCTAAAGAGTTTCCCACTGCTCTGAAAAAATTTGCAGACTCCATTTCTCACACCTTACAGCTCCTTTGATGGTAATAGCCCCACCATGGGCCTCATTAAGGCTCTGTTCCAAGTCCAGCAATTTCCTCACTAGTATCGAAGAGCTTGGGCTTCTACTACTAGAAGTTTTCAAGATGTAATATCCACCTTGAAGAGTGAGAACTGAATGAACAAGATCAGACCTTCATGGAGAAGTGTGAACCAATATACCCAAGAGAAGTTGAAGAGCTGGAATGGAAGTTGTTCCTGAGACAGAACTGGGGAGCAGGAAAAGGAAAGGAATTTCTGGGAAAATATTTCCTTTGGGAGAAAACTGAAGTTATAACATTTCAGAGTGCTTTTGACTCCTCTTACTGACATTGAGAGCCCAAAACGGACTGCAGGAACAGTCAGAATAAGACTGTGGTGGTCCTCATTTAGGAAGAGCTCCCTTACCAGGTCCAAAAGCCATAACTTTCCTGAACTGAACTAGAAGTGAACCCTACATTGCCAGTGTGGTACCCAGGAAAAAAAACCCCAAACATACCACACACCCTTCACAGTCCATTAGCAATATGCGTGCTCATTACCAGTGAGATGTGTTTCACATAAAAGGGCCACTTTGGCAGGAGGGGCACCTGAGGTAATTAGGAATGTATTTACATTTTATAGAGCCATTGATGCCCTTATGTCCAAGAAGCCCATATTAAAAGTGTGCTCAGGGTATTTTCCCTATCAATAAATACTAAAATGGTTAAACTGCACTTGGTTTGCTATCTGCTGGCCATGGCTGTGAGCTGTTGGCAAGCAGTAAGAAGCAGACAAAAGAATGTGTCAGACAAGAAGCCAATCTTTCCATCTATTTCTCTTTTCCGGGTAAGTTTCCATTTACTGTGTTATATATTTTGTTATTTTTACAAATGAAAAATAAAATCTAAAAAATGGCAAGAGTCTCAAAAAGAGATCTTGATTAAATGCACTTTTTACTAAAAAACTAGCTTTCAGTGATCTTTCTTTCATTCAGTTCCAGTTTCTAGTTTGAAATCATCCTCAAGTGCAAAACGGATCTAATGTTACTTGTCCAGTTATTTAAGTTCTGCCTGTGTTTGTTCTGATTGTTGTAGCAGAGTGTTCTTGCTAGACACAAGTCCAGGAACAATAAACAACATTCTAAACTCATCACAAAATCACCTTAAGAAAAGGAGAAAGTAATAGGAATTAATCAGCTGAACAGGCAGTCTTCCATTGCAACCCTTGTTATTTAGACAAGTGCAGCTAATATACATAATGTAGCCATAAATAATTAAGTAAAATAAATTACAGCCCAACAAAGTCCACATTAAACAAGACAGGCCTCTCTGAAAGCCATGCGGGACTTACTATGTGAAGATCAGAGTAAAAAATGAAAGAGCGTGGCTTGCATGATCTGTCTGTTGTTCTAATTTTTAAATATGATACCTAATCATTGCAGAGACTCTTGCCTAAGAGAGTTGGACCATGCTAGTGCTGAACTGAATCATAAAACACTATGAAAATGACAAATAAGAGAGGAATGAGCATGTACATTTTGCACGATGCTTATGTGGTGACTCATTGTCATGACTCACAAACCCAACAGAAGGAAGGAACTCCACCTAGAGCTGTAAATTCTGGTCAGCTCAATTATTTCACATGTTGCAGCCTGACTTAAGTTATTCAGAGCAGAGAAAGGCAGATCCCTGATGCACCCTTCCGTATTGCTGGACAGGGTGAAAATAATAAATCGGTCATTGTGAAACACTGTGTGTTTCCTGGATAAGGAACAGCATATTTCGTATACTTCTCTCACAGTTGCCTCTTGAAGGCAGTAAATGGTTTTGCCACAGCTGTCCTACCTCATCTGAGAAGTCCTGCCAGCAAAGGACAGTCTACTTCCACTCACTTTCATGTCACCTACAACCTTTCCTTCCGCGGTGGCTGATGTCCCATAACCCCCTGGCTCACAAGCAACAGTGAACAGCTCTTCAACTTGTCATTTTTTTAAAGACTACTGGCAGTCTTTTGCTGAAAACCGCCAGGTCACACTGACCTAGCCCTACTGGCAAGCCAGCAGTTTGGAAATTATTCTGTTTTCCCCAGATAATTGCACTGGGTCCCAGGAGTGGAGATGTGGCATTTCCAGTGCATCAGAGTGCCTTTCAGGAGAATCACATCACATTTTGATGTTGCTGACTGTCTACTTCTCCCCCAAGCACTTGACATTCTTAAAAATAAATAAATAAATAAGCAGCCTGTTTCTAATCTATCTCCCACTTCTATTAAAAAGAAAAGTCAGCGATATCTCCATCTCTATTCCAGAATTGAATTTGGGACCAATAGAGTGGAGGAGCAAATGACACAGGCCTCTTCATTTTTCCTGTAGAAAGATCTTACTCACGCATTCTGCAGGTTTGGTTTTTTCCCCTTGGATTGTTCGGGCATAAAGAGCCTGTGGCTTGATCTTCAGAACTGCAGCTCTTGCTGAAATCAGGGACTCTGAAAATCCAAGCTTTGATATCTCAGTGCCTTGAAAAAGGATGTGCACGCAGAGAAGAAAGGAATAATGATTAACAAACTGCCTTCTAAATGTGGAAACTATCACCCAGAGGTGGAGTCATGGTGTCTGCTTGAACTGCTGCCCAGCTCCTGCCCAGCATATTTGCTGGCCAGTTGTAGGGAAGAATGCAATCTGCACTACGAACATGGTGCTTTCTGAAGATTTTTTCAGTCCGAGCAAATGACCTTGCACCAGTGACAATTGTTTGTCTGATGGTGATTCAGGACTGCATCGAGCCCAGCAGGTGCAGCCCACAGTGAAAGGCAATACGGAGCCAATCTACCTCCTAGCAAGAGGATGAGAAAACATTTCTGAACAGATGTTCAGCATTACCCATTTTGGAGGGACGCAGAGAGAATTTTCATCACATATCTGCCAGCTCTGCTGGTCAGCAAGGTTGCATGGATGCAGCAGGAACCTGCCTTCCTCCAATAAAAATCCCAGCATCTTCTGAAGTTCCTGAAGTGCTGCTCACTCTGTAGCCACTGGTAGTAGGAAAGCCTTCCCACATTGCATGCATACACTATAAGCATGGAGAATCCTGCAGTCGGGATTACATGAGGAGTCTCCCCAAGGCCCCTTTAGGACTTCCAACTCACTGCTAGCAGCAAGCATGGCTGGATCAATACCCTGCCCTATGTTTTACACATCATGACAGGTGATATTGCAAATTATTAAAAAAACCAGTTATTCTAAAGAATGAAGACTAAGTATTTGTCAAGGGGTAGTGATGAACTGGGGCTGAAGGTACTAAATAAAATGAGGTCAGGTTGGGAGAGGACTGGTGGGTGAGGCAGCCATTTTTAGTATATCTTGATACAAGAATATCTCTTACTAGAGTTTATGCAAGTTGTTGCTATTCTATCTAATAATTCATATAATGACTGGGTGAAGAGTCTTACAGAACGTGTTTTTGCTAGGTACAGTAAAACTGCCAGGCTCTCTGCCAGAACTTATTCCTGATTTGTTTTGAGAGTCAAGAAAACCTACTAACCAAAGATTCAAGCCAGAGGTCTGTCAAAAAACATCTACATTACTCATAAGCACTTCAATTATACGCATCGGACAGAACTGTAAATTCCAAGCTATAGATAGGTATATCACATAATATGTGGCAAATGTGTACAGCAGCAACATTAGCCTGTATATCAGACTCTTAAAAAGCAGTTTAAGACACAATTAAGAGAGAAGGCAAAGAAATAAATATGCCATGAACCTTTCAAAAGGCCAACCACATTGTGTTTGTTTTAATATTGTTTAACAGTAACACTTAATAAAGAGAACATCGTGATTGTGTGAACTAAATTTTCAGTCCTAATGAATGCTACAAACTTAACCTCCCAAGTTTAAATAGGCTACAATGCCTTGGGAGAGATGCAAGAGAAATTATTTGATAAAGGTGACAGGTTTTCACACCTGAAAATAATGTTTTTCTTCCAGGCTCTCTTGATCAACAGTCTGTAGCCACACATTACAGATAAAATCTCAAGACCTTATGGTGTATACTTGTCACTACTTGCATAACTTACTAGGGATAGAGGATCACAGAGATTTTTGAACATAATTTCCTACACTACAGGAGATTAAATAGACCCCATTTGAAGAAGGCAAGAAACAGCTACAGGCCCTGGATAATAGGAAGTAAACTTCAACCAGTTTCTGTACCATTTATTCAAGAAGTACAGCCTTGCCTCCTATGAAATTTAGGTGTAAGTACCCTGTGCAGGAAGGACACCTATTTGATATGAACAATTAATTGCACAGGAGTGGATTTCTGTTACGGCTTTTCTGGCACAGGCTAAAATCGTTACATGAATCAGCTGGAGAGCGGCGATTTTACCTATATAAAGATTGATTGGACATTCACAGCTAGAGTTTGTCCTGCTCCCCATACTCATCAATATAGAAGCAGCTGTGATCTGAAAGCTTTTCTGGGGTGAAAGGCAACACTAAAGAGCATGCTGGAAGACAACAATCACCCTATCAGAGCTATTCCCCAGATCATTCTTCAGTGCTACAGTTCCTTCTTCATCCATCACGCTTTCTCCGATTGCTATTCATTTTCTTGTTTAATGAATATTATAATGAATACAACACACTAAAGATGCACTATAGATCTTTTTTTAAAACAAAAAAGAACTATGTTCACCGCTATATATCCTGAGAGGGAATACTAGCAGCATTATTCAATAATACTCTCATCACCATGGGAAACGTGTATTCAGTGATAGATTTAACATGAAACCCAATGTACATAACTCACCAACAAACCTAAATCATGCATCATCTATTTGAAACTGTCAACTTTTTCTAACAGGAAGTATTTTCCCAGTGAATCTGTTGCTTATTATACTCTGCTCGTCAGAGGTACTAGTGGCAGTATTTCCCATGACAAAAGAAAAACATACAGAACCATATCCAAAACTTACCCAATTTTCTATTTTTGTTGGGTTCAGTGGTCATTAATGAAGACACTCAGACTGTAGGAAGGCTAAAGTTTTGTTGCCTTTTAATGATTTAACCGATTCCTTCACTTATCATATATAAGTATGCTTATGCTAAAGCTCGGAATCCTGTGCTGCTAAGTATAGGGTCACTGGCACTGGTCTTACTTTCAGTAGCATGTCAGGTCTTGTTTTGAACAGACAGTGTTATTTGGACGTTGTTTTGTTTCTATTCTGGAAAAACTCAAAGTACTGAAGGAATGGAGAAGGACATTGATCCAGACCAAGAAATTTTCTATTGAGATTAAATGGAATAGTTCTTTCTGAAATGGTTCTAGTATTTTCTTTTGTTTTCTTTTTTTTTAAAGTTAGTATTTTAAAGTCTGTATTTCAAAACTAGAACTAAAACAAAACAAAACAAAAAAGAGTAAAAAGTTTCCAACACTGGAATTTTTAGTTTCAGGAATATGGGAACAAAATTTTTTTATTACTATCTTTATCTGAGTTGAAAAGTGATCCACATTCTCCCTTTCCCACAAAAGATTTCAGATTTCAGATTGGCTGCCATTTTCAAAAAAAGTGTATGGGCAAAAAACCTATCTGCCCTGGTTCAGCACAGGCCTCTGCATGCCGTCGGCCCTTTTTCCAAAGAGGCTGGCTTCCTTAAAGAAAGAGAAACTGGGGATTCTTCTGCCTAGCCCACTGATAGGACATAGGTGATACGTTTGCCTTAAGATGGGGATGTCTCTCATGAGGTCATTTAGATGTCCTGACAGCTTGCTCACTGGATTTGCAAAAAGAACTGCCTGAAGATGACCTGGAGTATAGGTCGACGTGCCCTTGACAACGTGGCTTTCTGGTTTGCTGATGAGCTCCATACAGCTCCCACAGCCACGCTGCAGCTTGAAACACAAGTGATTCCTGGGATATCTAATTATAGAGCAGTACTGTGCTGCCTACCATATCAGTCCTACATCCTACGCTTTCCTCCCTCTGCACTGTAGAATATGATCTACACTGCTTTACTTCCAAGAACTGGAATGGTATGGTAGCCACTGCCTCTCCAGTATACTACTGGGATGGAAGACGAGCTGAAAACTGACCTCTACAGGTTAAGGATCCCCCTCCTTCTGTTCACTGAATCGCTGGAGTAGTGCTGCTCTGTGCATGAAGGACCTGGGCATCTTTGGAGAGGTGTGTGTGAGGGAGGGTGTTGGGCTGGGTAGTGCCTCTGTTCCCAGACAGCAGATGAGAAGCAGATGTGTTCCTTCCCCAAACGACTAGCATTAGGAAGAAGCTCCTTGGCATGCACAAAGGGAGAGACCTGACTCTTGAGAGACTCCTAGTGAATTTATAATGAGAAAATAATGACAGAGATTACTGTGCTGTGCTTTTAAACTCAATCTCCAGTACTTCCTCTCCCAGTGCCTATATGTGTCAGACCCAGACACAGTCCTGCTCAATAAATGTCTTAATAGTCCCTGTCCAAGATACTCAATGCTAGAGATGCTCACGATATAGTCAAAGAGTTACGATTACCAGGACATTTAATTTCCTGCTATAAATGACACAGTTAGTTCTTTCAGTCATTTTTAGTCCATCAAGTGAAAGAAATAATGAGCCTAAGAGGAAATTCTATGCCTAGTCCTGAGGGCTTACCTCTGGACTGAGCAGAGCTCCTGCTGTCCTCAATGACCAAAGGGGACATGCTGCACATATAAGACCTTCAGAATCTGGATCAGTACACTTAAGAACATACAAAACTGGTATAATGTGCCAGCTGATCACAAAAGGTGGATCAGAGATATTTTCACCATTAAGGATCAGGAGCTGCCCTATTTTAATGCTTGCTATACCAGCTATTTTTAGATCTCAGCATCTGGATAGGACATATCTGAAAGATACTATTTTCAAGCAATGTGAAATACCTCCTTAAAATTCCTTAAGTTGGTGACGCACACCCTCTAGGCACCTTTGAAAATGCTGGGGAGAAATTTGCCTCTACTGAAGTCAGTGAGAGTTTTACTACTGAGTTCAATAATGCTGCATCTCGCAGTTTTCTACTGACTTCAGTCA
Source organism: Buceros rhinoceros silvestris (assembly GCF_000710305.1). Lineage (NCBI taxonomy): Eukaryota > Metazoa > Chordata > Aves > Bucerotiformes > Bucerotidae > Buceros > Buceros rhinoceros. Next base: position 62,132 of record NW_010431974.1, read on the forward strand.
TTCTGAGTTCTCTGGTTGGCTGTTTTATTTAAAAGGTGTGGGAGGAAAAAGACTGTCTGAAAACAATTTTTCCACAAAAAGGATAAGTATTGACTTATTTTTCCACTTTAGAGTAAAAGGTGTGGTTTAATACATTATTCCTAATATTCCTCATATTTATCATATACACATCACATTGGGTTTGTAATTTGACCTTTCTCTATTATTCTAGTAATTTTTAACTCATTAAGGGAAAAGGATTAATGTATTAAAAGATTCCTTGTATACGAAGGTGCCTGTAATATTCTACCTTAACAGTCCAAATCACCTCACCTTAGAGGGTAGCACTACTGCATCTAGGTTATATCTACTGCTGAACAAAGAACTGTATATGTGGTTTATATTTTCTTCTGGCTTCACTGAACGTTTCTAAGAGACTCATTTTAATACATTAAGACATTAAGAAATGGTAGTTATATATATGTTGATCATAAATGTACCAAATGCACTATAAAATGATTACACTAATCAATATTTGGTAGGACGATAGTCAGTCAAACCCTGAAATACTGACAAATAAGAGACCTAGTGACAGACAACAAAACCATGAGTCCTTTTGACTCTGTCACACAAAATAATTGGTAAGTGTTATGCTTTCATGGTTGTAGATGAAACAATATGAAAGGGAAAATACCCAACAGGTACAGGGTCAGTAATAGCAACCTCATAGAAATGCTCTAACACTGCTGACATTAATAATTAAATGTACAAGAAATCTCAATAAATATTAAGTTATTTGCTAAAGAAATCTATGCCAATGGCTTTTTTGTGTGTGTGCAAACTGATTTATATCAGAGAAACGAGGAACCTGTTTTAGCCAATCTTGCTTTTTTCTCCTTAGAGCTGTAGAATTATAAAGTGCAAATCTGCTTAAGTTGGACTTTTTTTTACATTTATGAAGGGCCACACTTGATTTAGCAACAATATTTTTATGTGTAATGACATAGACACATCTATTATACATTCTGCTAATCTTCAGACTTGCATTTTGTCAGGATTAGGCATTTTTACAATATGTAGACTTTAGACTACACATTAAGACTGAAGCACTTCAATGCATTTGGTTTTTTGCAAGCTGAGTATTTCAAATAATCACTTTGTGTTTCCTGCTCTCTGAACAATGAACCGCAGTAATCCTTCTGATGGTAATCGTATTGTTTTCTGTTTAAGATTACGTTTTGTTTGTACATTTATAGTGTCACTTAAGAAAAATCCAGCAGGCTTTCTCTTAAGGTATCTTTTAAGAGGAATGGAACTGAATATTTTCAGAAAATGACTTAGAAACTGAGTTTTCTGAAAGGTACACACTTCCCAGTATGTATTTTATAAATATTTAAATGAAAGATGATCAGAAATGTATAAATAATTGTGTTAACACTTTAGGAACTGTTACTGTGTTCTACAGCTCAGTAATAGATTTCCATACTGAAGGGATTAAAGCACTCACATTTGGCGAATGCAGAAACTGTTCAGTTTTTTCTTTTTCCTAAACACAAGCTGCACCATTGTTTTCGATAGACGGACTAGTTAAATACGGTATTCCCATCTACAGAAGGTATAGAATGAAAACTGACAAAGTTATTTAATTAAAATATTAATGCGGAAATCCACAACATTGGAAACGTACAACAGTTTATTTTCAATCTTAATAACGATTTGTTATTCATTTGCATGAGAATGGCAATTTAGAGTGGCAATATAGAGCTCCAACTGCATCCCTGCAGTTTATTGCCTTAGGTTTGCAAACTGCTTTAACAGCCATCAGCCAAGAAATGTACATGTCATCTGCAAATCACAAATCACAGATCTTGACTCGAGTGATTGCACAGGGAGAAGTGCTGAAGGGTTCATAGTGGCCAGAACAAGACTTAAAAGTGATGTGAAATAGGGAGCAAAAAGGGCTGCAATTGCCTTGGAGCCTAAAATAGACTGAGCTTCAATGCCACGGAAAAAATCACCAGCTTCTCCATCATTTCTTTAAAGGTCAGAATTTTTGTAGGTGGATTGGGAGCACAGTGGATTGCAGATGCGTTTAACAGCAGGGCATTTTCCGCTGCCATGACCAGTTAAGGAAGATTTTCAAAAACACATCTGCTGGTAAACAGTTTGGCCCTACTCTGGGTCATCTGCCTTATCTGTGCTCATTGCTGCATGAATTCTTACCTGGATAAAGTCCCAAACCTCACATCAGTCAAAGTTAGGCTTTCAGTACAGTCCATTACATTTTTTAGAGAGGTACCTCTGTGGCTTTCAGGTGGTTTTATCATGTGGGTCTGCTTCTTCACAAATGTACGAAGCACACTAGCAGTAGAGAGACAAAGCTTGCTCTTTCCCGCTTCCTGTTCATGTTTCACTCGCCAGAAGGTGTAGCACAACATGAAAGAATAAATGAAGGGAAAACAGATGACTGAAAGAATAACAAGGGGACAGGATTTCTCTGTCCCCTGCAAAAGGAGGCTGGTTTACGATACCATTTTGCACCATTTCAGGCCACTAATATTATGCGGAAATTGATTTAAGAGGAATTCAAACACAAATTGCCTACAAACTGATCTAGAAAGCAGCAAATCCATTTGCCTTTTCAATCTCTCTCACTCTGCAGGTGACTAAATGCCTCTGGTTTAAAATTTTTCTCTCTCCACTCTGTTATAATAGAGTCTGAAGTTCTGTTTGGAAATGGAGAGGTTAAAAAATAATCCTTGTTATTAAATGGGTGAACCAAACTGCAATTAAATAGAGAAAGACCTTTGCAGGTTGAGTTTTATGCTAGGGAGTGTCTACACTTTACACATATTTGTATGATACTTAAATATCTCTAAACAGCTTAACTTTTCTGAATGTTTATTAGTCCATGGTGAACATACTGGATCCTCTTCTGGGATCGAGATATGAATTTATAATAAGTGTAAAGCATTTAGATAGTTTCAAAGATATTTCAGAGCACTTGTAACATCTGGGGAATGATTTCTGCTTGGTTATTCTACTGTTAACTTAAGACAGTTTAACCAGCTGAGATTCTTTGCACCGGTGGTAACTGAACACGTTTGGCTTAATGGTTATTATGAAGAGGGTGTTATCTCCTTTGGAGTTCCTTCCCTCCCACCTCAACCTCTGCCACCCAAATTACACTATACAGAAATTAGCTTTGTAATTTCTGTAAGAGAAAAAAAGAAAATCACCAAAATCACGTGCCATAGGAAGAACAGAAAATTCTTCCTGACGCACTCTCCTGTGGTCGAGACATTGGGAGAGCCTCAGAAAGCAAAATTAACTTAGGGGGTGAAAAGTTAACAGCAGTCTTCATTAAAAGTTCTGCTTTGGTTTTGAAGATACATGTAGCTGGGGCAGCCTACGCCTCTGCAAGTGCTACATCTAACTCACGTGGCTTGCAGTTATGTCTTCCAAAATAGCTCTCTCAGTGCATCCGAAAGATTTGTCTGCACATTTATTATTTGAAGGTTATGCTGTTCACACCTTGGACTTGAATTTGCAGTTTAAAAAGAATAATGCCATATTTTTGTTCAGTTTTTATCTCACCTTGTGGTCACCTCCACTGGCAACTGCTTTTTCCACTACAGCCCATCACCAGGTGGCTTATAACACTGATCACAGCCAACAGGTACCTCAGAGGACTGAACATTAGTTTTTAATGTAACTGGCAAGCACTAGAGAAAAAGCAGAGGACAGGGAGAAGGAGAAGAAACCAGAGTCTACTGGTACTTCAGCACTTTAATAGGAAACTTTATTCCAGCAGACTGAAGCCATCATATCTCTGATACAGTCCAGTCTTGCAGCTCAACCAGGGTTTCAGAGCTCCTCACCAGTTTTAAGTGACCTGCATTTTTTAACAGATGCTGCTGCCACACTGAGGAAGAGCTGTGATTGTACATTATTATATCTCCTCCTTTTGTTTTCACTTAGCAAACCTTGACAAATTTTCTTCCCTTTTTTCAACTCATCTGATTTTAAGTCTTCTTAAAACAAAAATACAAAATTGTGTTGCTTCTGTTTTTACAGTAAAGCTATTTGTGATGATCATAAGCCCATGAGCCAAGGAAGATTTTCCCACCTACCCTCACTAAGGCAAAATTACTTTGCTTTATATGGCCATACTCACCAGTTCTTCTCCACTGAGCTGTCATGAGTCCTGAGGGGAGCACACGGGATGTTGAGTGCAAAGGGGAAATAACTGATGTCTCCTTGTGGAGGCAGATTTCCTCACATCTTTTGGTTGTGCTGTGGGTCTCTCTGCAGCACAGAAAGTTCTCTGCACCTGTACAGGGAAACAGGAACAGAGAAAGGAGAGGTGGAAGAGCTGAAAACATTGGAAGAGATGATTTAAAAAATCACAAACATTGGGTAAGAGATGGTTGCATCCAAACAATTGAATGGGGCTGAGGAGTCCTCAGTGACATAGGAAGGTGGGAACACTATAGTTCCAACTAACAGCCAGTGACCGACCATTGCCTGGTCACTTTGAAGACTTCCTAAATCTTGTAAAGTTCATAGAATTTGCATGCCTATCTTCCAACTCAGTTAAGTGGTTTTATGAGGAGAGAATAATACAATCCGAATTCAGTCTCACTGCAACTCAGATTTGATGGCACTTCTGAACCTTTGCTTTGCTTCTCTCTCTCTCCTCAATCTCCTCCTGGCCCGGCCAGCCAAATGCCCCTCAATGTGCTCATTTGTTAACAAGGGAAGGCAGTGCATTTCATGATTTGTTGTTCCTGGATTAAACTAGATAGTTCCAAAGGGATAACAGTATCAGTAACACTATCAATCAGTGACCCTCTGCGCTTGAAAAAGGATAGACGTGAGAGGGCAACCTATAAAAAGGTCTGCAGTTACTGGGAGGAAACAGATGGATGAAATATCTACGTTTGCTGCTCTTTTCTTCTTTCCCTTCCAACAATTATCTAAGGCAGCTACTGAGACCTAACTACTAAGGATCATGCAAATATCTGCTGTGCTTGTCTGATCAATGATTCAATAGGCAAAGAGGGGCCTTTTTCCCATGCTCATCTTTGATTTCTGCACAGAACTATGCTAAGCTCGTGTTTCTCAGATGAAAGCAAGTGATACAGTTTATGCTAAAATGACAAAACAATTTGAAAGCGAATGTGTATAACGGAGAGAAGAACTTAGAGCACATGGTTGACATTATTACGTTTATTTCTCAGTGAGATGTGTCTTTTCGTGACACTAATCAAAAAACTGGGTCACCTCACAATGGTAATTTCCTAGGAATCTTGAAATCCGTGAGTCAATTTGATCCCTTTTTAGCTGAACATTCAGTAAGCACAGCGTAGCTGGTGGAGCTCAGCTAGCTCATCAGACTTGTCATTGACTATATGTGAAGAGTTTATATCCTTAATGGGATCAAAGGTTTTATCAGTGATCCTTCGTAAATGTAAACAGATAGAATATTTTTCTATCAGCATTGATTCCACACCTGACATTGTTTCTGTTGAGCAGTTAATGGTTATTGTCCATTATAAAATCAGAGACAAGTAAGGTTTATTACTTTCCTAACAACCAAGAACCACACCAAAGTACATCCCCCACTCCGCCTTGTTTGAATCCATCATGCAACGACTGAATATTAACAACATTTGCCATTGCCAAGGACAGATTTAAAATAATGCTAGTCTGGACATTATGAGGAACTTCAAGATATTGCAAAGTGTTTTGTAATGCAGATCTCCCATTAAGGTAAAATAGAAGTCAGCTAAAATCCTAGTCATCCTTCAGAAATTTAATACTAGAAAGGATTCACAAGGATTTGTGAATTAAAGCAACAGCAGAGAGTGCCATGCACTTAGACTTTATTGTCAACACAAAACTATGCTCTTCTTTAGTGTCATTTAGTGTTAACTTTGAATGTTCCCCTGCAGATCTACGCAATTGCTAATATTCCTGGGAATACAACATATTTCTGAAACATGCTACAGCTATAAATGAATTAAGACTCTTTACATTCTTCAGCTGTGGAATATTAACCTTGTTTGGCATAAGGAGGAACTAAGTGATTAAAGTGGCTTGCCTATAGTATTATAAAATTATACCAACGCAGAAAAACCAATCCTAGTTCAGTGAATTATTTTTACTGAGGGAAAAGGCCTACAAAAAGAATGAGTCCTAGAAATAAATAATCTTATTATAGCATACAGTTCAATCATATAAAAAAATGTTTCAAACCCTATAAAAACAAAGGAAAAGTATCTTGTTTTAAGAGAGACAGAACTTTTCATTTGACCTAAAGTGAAGGGTTTTTCAAATATTGATTTGCAAAAGATAAAAAATAAATCACTCTGAACTGCATAAATTACCTGCTGCAAGAGTGACCAAAACTGGAAATATGGCAAAGAATGTAATTTTAAAAGGAAGAAAGGACATTTTAACTTAGATAGGATCAGACCAGTTTCTCTGGGCAGAGCATGAGTAACTCAGTCAGGTTCATGTGAGTCAGTCATAGCCACAAAGGTAGAAGTGAGCCTCTGGGCTTAATATGCAAGAGTTGATCCCTTGTCCCTAAATCAACATCAGCACTGACAGCCAGACCACCAGGAGTGTGTCTACACAGCACAGTACAGGCTGTATGGCGATACTGAAAGAGTGCTGACCCAGGACTGGGACGGCGCTCGGTAAGTCTCCCAGCTGTTCAGGGGCAGCCTTATTAGGTCAGGCAGAGCAAAAGCCATTCAGGGACACTGGACCTGCAGCAAGAGTCGTTCAGAGCCAGTGGTTCTCTGCAGAGAAGGACGTTTTGCTGTGTAGACCTTTCCTGATGGAATTACCAGTAATCCTTTGTATTGTATTCTACAATTTCTGAGCCAACTATGAAATTCAATTCAAAACACAGGAGTCACCATTCATATGAATACCAAAAACCACCCAGCGCTAGCAGCCATGTGTGTACCCTGCTCCACATCAGAACTAACGGTTATAGCACCACTGCTCTGAGTAAAGGAAGCGTAACACTTATTTCATATCATAAACCTTATACCACAGTCACCTCCCAAAAAGCTGTAGATATGTTTGTTGGGATGCAGTGATACAAAAGGCGTGCTGGGGTATGGGGATACCCTGAACGGTCTACTCGGCTGCCCCTGAGGACAAACTACCGAAGTTTTATATTGGCTAAAATGCTGGTGGCTTGAAGGAGAACAGAACAGTACTAATATCTCAATCACTTTGTGGTCCAGGACGCCCCCACGATGGAAACTCACCAGAGTGCTTCAACTCTGGCTCCAGGACTCAAGTTCAGAACTGCAGGTTTCTGTATACAGACATCCAGGATCATGCTAAGGTTGAAATCCAGCAAGGCAACAATAAGCAAGCCCAGTCCCAACTGAATAAGATGGTGAAATCCTAGTAACGTACAGGGAAGGGTCCTTTGTCCATGATTAAATCAAGGAGACACGTAGTCTTTCTAATGATTGATAGTGCTTATGAAGCAAGCATTGAAAGTGAGGGTAGTGTCTTGCGATGATCAACGTGTCTGTGCATGTGCAGCTAACGGCAAAGGAACATTGCAGCTTACTGCCTGGCTACAGGGCTCAAAGTCAATGAAACCTTATAAAGGTCTAGAGAGTTCACAGCCAAGGTCTTCTTCAATACGTGTCCCTGTGCGGGCTGAAGAACTGCTAGTTCTGAAGCATCTGTTCCCCCAAGTGGTAAAGCTGCACTGGGGAGAGAGAAGAGCAATGTAAGGCTGCCTGCAAGTAGCTAGCTCACAGACACACTAGGGGCAATTCCAACACAGAGGAGAAAAGACAGAAAGACTGATACAGGCTGGAGAAGAAGTGCAGAAACTTCATAATATCTAATAATGAGACTTGCAACCCTTGGCAAGAGTGGGAGAGAAGTTGTCTATGAGGCTAAGACTGCTACAAATGAAAGAAGGTGCACCTACTAAGTGAGGTTGTACCAAAACATCTGAGTTATCTAATGTAAGCCGTACATACTAGGAATGTTAAATGTTAAATTCATTTAACTGTAACATCCATGTCCAAAAGGTTATTATCTTGGGGGAAAAGAACTTCTGCTATTGCAATTTTTTCCCCTCTCAGCTTTGTTTCCTCAGTTTTTAAATCTGGCAATATACAGTGAGATCAGGAGATAGATGTGCCTATCAGCAAAAGGTTGTGCCAAAGGAAAAAAAAAAAGGATCAATTGCTTAGTTATGTACATTTGAAGCCTGCTAGATGAAGGAAGAAGTGAGATTAACAGTGTCCTGATGAAAAGAAAGATAGTGCACATAGAAAGATAGAGAGCACATACAACATTCATAAAAGTGACAGTAATTTCATTAGAGCACTGAAGAAAGTACTCTGAAAAATCAGAGACTGTTCAACCTACACTATCAAATGCTCGTCCGCATTCACCTCAATAAATTCTTGCAACTCCATGCAACTGTTTCTTTTGTGCAGTACAGTCATCATCTCTTGACCCTTCTTCAATGTACGTACTTCTGAAATGGATAAAAAAGTACAAACGTGTGCTTTCAAAAGGGCAAAATAAACACACTGCCAAACTGACTACTGGAGACTTGATGGCTTCCTAGCTTAGTGCCAGGAAAGAATGTGATTTACCAGGTAGCAGAACACTTCAGAAATGTACTCCCAAAGAAAATCAAGCTACAAATCACTCAAAACATTTGCTTTCCATCTTTCATAAGATTTCCAGTTCTTCGATTGAGCTGGGCAAAACCCCTTATCAGAGTAGGCTCCCATGCACACTTTCTTTTTTCCTATTTTCTCTTTCCCATCTCTGCTGAAATCACAAGGTGTGGATATTGTAAAAAATATAAGTTAAAATTATTAACCTTTTTAAACACAAAAAGTAACCCCCAGTTTCTACAACCAGTAATTGGATTGCAACTTGGTTTATGTTTTGACCGTAAGCCCAACATTATGCAACTTTATCTGTCCCTATTTGACTGAAGTTCTAGAAAAATTCCCGTGATGCTTTGGCAATACCAAACAAAAGGAGTGACAAACAGAAATAGACACTCTCATGCTTGGTACTGCTTAAGTAACCAACAGGTAACTTGGGTTTTTTTTGTCATGGGAGCTAGTTTTGTCTTCATAATGACACTGACTTCTCTGTGAATTCATTCGCGTCTCACATCATCAGTATTTGGCTTACTAGCCCATAGCGGACACAGAGAATTTTAAAAGTGCTACAGAAACATAAAACTAAAGGCATTTTTGTTATTTTACCACGTAAGTCCAATGGAAAACACATCTGCAATTAGCAGGCAGACACATGACACTTAGAAATGTGTCATCCACAGAGCTGTCTGCAAAGCTCACTTCCAAAAAACTCAGTCATGGCTAAACTACACAAGATAAAACTCACACTTTCAGACAGGGCACGCCAGCTCTCTGGGTTTTGGCCACCACTGGTGCAACATACAGAATAGATGGGCCCAGAAGAAGCATTTACTGGAACTTCAGAGGCATAGAGATGTTTGGAAGACAGCTGACAGACTTTGCATGTGCATGGGATGGCAGGAAAACCTGGGTTAGCGTCAGACGAATTATCCTGTCCATCAGTCTTTTAGAAAATACACCAAGAACCCTAAAACAAGATGTTGAAAGAGATGGTGTTATTTCTTCTGTGAAATGAGGGGATGTTTTATGTAGCAAATCTGACAATAGATTTCCAACATGAAAGAATCTGTTTCCTACATCTTAGCTACTTGCCTTGATCCCAGGTCAAATGAAAACAACCAGAAGGATCAATGCATCAAGTTAGCACTTTTTTTTCTTCTTCCATCAGCTGCTGCAGCTCTTCCTCTAAATTGGTGTCTCTAATTTGACAAGTGAAAAAAAAAATTGTTGACTCTTGGCTCATTTGCAGAAACCCATCAGACCAGCTGTGTCCATTGCTGCTTCACATGTAGAAACCAATTAAGTAGCATCAGAAGGATAACTTTCTTCTCTTGGACACGGTAGGAAGGAGGTAGGGATGTGTATTTTCTCCTTTCAGCAGCAAGCATCTCACTTATCAACCTCACTCCTACTTCTTTCCATTGAGCATGCTCCTAAAAAAGCCATCCAGCCAAGATGCCGACATTTCGAAGGTGTATTGTTTCTCTGCAGTTAGCTCATTCTTGAAATAATAATGATCTGCCCTCAGTTTCATTAGTAGTAACATTTATATCTTTTCCTCCTAGTTTCAGCTGGCATCATACTTGCAGTGCAAGTACAATGGTGCTTACAGCCAATGAGAGACCCTAAATATGGAAAGTGGAGAATAACTGATAGTTTTGACAGATAAACATGGAGAACTTCCACACAAGATATGTTGAAGCTGCTGGAGATATTGATATAACTTGTGACACTTAGAATAATGACAGCAGTGTAATGTCAGTCTCAATAAGAAGCTAAAAAGTAAAAAAAAAAAAAGCGTGAATTTCAAGACATCCTGCTGTTGTTTAAATGTCCTATTTTGCCAGCATGTCAGATGACAGAATAAAAGGCTGACCATAGTAAATACGTTTTCCATTAATTCTACCAAGTTCCTTAAAAACCTCTCCATTTCTCACTTGAAAAAAGGAAGTGATAACAAATATTTAGGCCACTCTTATTTCACCCGAAGTCTCCAGAGTTTCATTATCATTTTCTGCCATCACCCAATTAGCTCCTGTGCTTAAAAAGTTGCTTTAGTCCATACCAGTATATTAAAAAAAATTTCAGCAAAATTTTGTTGTCATGCATTTTCTCTTGGCCTGGAGAAAGAAGTAAATATTATTTGTCACCATGTACTGATCTTACTGTTCAAAAAAATATCTTCATATGAGAACACAGAAGCACTTGGGGAACTTGGTGAAATGAGACAACTGCAATTCTTGCAGTGACACATCTGCGCTTCACCCTTCAGCACAAGTGAGCAAAGAATGCTCATTAGTGTTCAGACCAGCAAATAAAAAAACAGCAATTGTGTTTAACTACCACAGATCCCCGGATGACTCTTCAGTTTATTTACAAACTCTTGTGACTGCACTTTCTTTGTATGCCTCATATCCCAGACTTTGAGAATGACATAAAAGAAATACAGAACGTGCTCTTCTTGCTGGGTCTAGTATCCACCTATTCACGTCAAACCTCATTTGCAATTGCCAGAGAAACTTTCAGAGGGAGGTGCTGGTCAACCCAAGCGAGGGGTGCTGGACTTGTGGTAGGGCGGGAGCTCTCACAAATCGCTGCTGGCAGCAAGAAAGAAAGAGGTAGAACCCTACTGGTGACTTTAACAGCTAGGATTTAGATACAATGTCATAGGGTAGGAGGAGGCTCTCTGACCAAGCTGAGGATAACAATCTTATTTTCTTCTTCCAAATAAAGTAATTCTACCACTTTTACAAAACACTTAAACTTTGGTTCTTCAGACCAAAGATTAAACTTTCTTCCAAGCTTTCATTTATATTTGTTGTCTTTAGGAAAGTACGGCAAACGGCAATAAAAAAGCACTTACTCAATTCACTGATTTAGCCAAGAGGCCTCAGTCAATCTGAGTAAAGCCTTAACTAAGTTAACAGAGAAATGTGGCATTTGGATCAGGGGCTTATACACCTGTTCTTGTTCTTGAATGGTATGTTTAATTTACAATTTGCCTGTAATCTGCAGAATTATCTTAAATTGCCCATTAGAAAGGTTAATGTTTAAAACTGAAAATAACTATTAAATTCAAAAATCCACAAAAAAATCCTTCATCTTTCATTGGATAATAATTTTAATAAGCAATTAAACCACCATAATGCCACCAGTTATTCCATAAGACTTCTCCTGTATTATTCAGCCTACACTCATCTTTCAGCCCTTTCGTGCTGGTTAACTGTAATACATTCTATCATTTCCCTCATCTAATACTTTTTTTTTTTTACATCTATCTTAATTTTGAAAATAAAGCACTATAAAAAAGAACTACTGAGCCTACTAACACAAGCACAACCTTTTTTCCTTTGCAAATTGCCCCATTTATATCTACAGTACCTTGCAGGAAACCTTAAGTACAAAGTTTGGGAAAGCAGGTTTCCCAAGGTCATGACATAGCGTTGGTTAAAAAACCCCAACATACATGCCTAAGAGTACATTAACAACTGCGCCCACTTGCCAGCCTGTTTAAGGCTGTATACAAAAAGAAATGCAACCAGGCTCTTTCACTTTACTACAACCTTAGAGTTTAGCTTTAAATCATTTCTGAGGAAAGGCTTCCTGCAGACTTTTCACTTAAGTAGTTGTAACTACAACTGCAAAACACTGTTGACTGGTGGACTCCAGAGGCTTGTTCATTACCTGTCATTAAATGTTTTAAAGTTTGCATAATTGATCCAGCCAATAAGTCATCATTGATTTATAGGGGTCTGTGCTGAAGAGTTGCTCGTTAAAAATTCATAACACTGGTATGTGTCTTTACAATCCATTAGCTGTTTACGTACCCACAGTCCTAAGATTGATTGACCTTGGACTGAGATTCTCATGGACTCTTTTTTTAAAAAAAAAAAAAAAAAATTTTCCATATTTTTTTAAATAAGTCCACAGTATAGAAAAGCAATACTTCAGCCTTCTCCCTTGACAGCTATACTTTGATTTTTTTTTCCTCTCCATCAAAACTGAAACTTTACTTGAAATGATGAATAAATAAAGCATATTCCATAAACAGCTTTCCACTATTATTTAAGCTTGCGAGCTGTGCTCTGTTAGTCTCCTTTCCCCACCATCAGATTCAAGTGTGTAAATGTTCTAAAAGGCTTTGAATGTTTTATGATGATTTCAGGGAATGATGGAGTAATAGCTGAAGAGCGAAGCTATTAGTTTTAATATTTATATTGAGTGCTCTGAAACATTAATGTGACAGGATGTAAGATCAGAGCAGCGGGACATATTTACTTCACAACCATTGCCACGTGGCAAAAATATTTATTTTCTGAAGCTCTGAGGCCAAGTGTTTTTCACAAGAATTTAAAGTTCAGACTGACATATATATTAGCTTTTCCTGATCTTTGTATTTATTTTTAGGAACTAAATTTTGGATACAACTTACTTCTTTTAGGCAAGACCCAAGTGTAAGGTTGGCGTTGTATCACGTGCTATTTACAGAAGTTTTTCCAAACCTATTACTAGTTTACCAATTCACCTCTCCCTGTCTGCTGTGCCTGTTTCCCAAAGAGCACCTTAGAGAAAAGAAAAACAGTCATTTGTTAATAAAGAAATGGGATGGGCTTGAGAGCAGAATCATCGTTAAAAGGTTGTTTCATATTGTCTTCCAATATTTCATGCATGAACTAAATCAACCCTGTAAATGTCCTAAGTCATTGTGCTTGGTTCTTCTGTTCAAACTAGCAAACATATTAAGGTAAGTGATCTTAATTACCAAGGGTCAAACAGTGCTCACCCCACTTGTGTGGTTCTCATGGTCTTCAGTGAACAAGTAAAGGAAGCAAGATGAGATCCCCAGGGAGAAATCTTCCTATCAGACTTGCAGAGTGGATCTGATATAAGTGGAACAAATGATGACTTATTGCTTCTACATTATGAAAATGTGATTTCTCCAGATACTTCCACACTCTGTGAAAGGACTCCATAGGCTAACACCACCACCAGGAAGCAGTTCACAGATCTCCAGCAGGAGAAAGAGTTGGGTCGATCTGGCACATTTTAGCCAAATGTAACATATCTTATATCGAACTACATCAAGCAGGCTTACAAGAACAATAACGCTGGGCAGAATATGGAGTATATTTCTCAGTGAGGCACAAACAGGTAGCCTTAGCTGAAAAAGTGAGGTTACCAGTATGTTATTACATTGTTCACCAGAGCTGTCTTTATATGCTCTTCTATACAGTCATGGTGTGCAGGGGCTTACATAAACTGGAGGGCTGGAGAAATAACAAACAGAGACATTCAATTGCAAGGCTGACTAGAATGGTTTGTCGTGTGCTTTCCCAAACTTACCTTTCCAGGAAGGCAAAGAAAGCTATCCAGAGGTCTTAGTTATATCTCAAATATTTCATTAGTCTAAATAACCTTGAACTTAGTCCTTGGTGACCTCCCTTCCCAACTACCTCCCAAACCATCCCCACAACAGAAGCAGCCAAAAGAAGTGTCCATCAGAGAATCCTTTAGTCAGCTCCAACAAGGCAGAACATGCAGCATTTCCTTCTGGAAGTATATTTCACTGACCTTCATCTAATGTCACAGAAACGTCAGTGTATCCTCCACCACTATTTTGAACATTCCATTAATTGAGTCAATCCTCTACATTTTACAGACATTTATAGCTACATTCCTTGTCTTTCCCACTTCTGATTCTGTTCTTAACTTATGTTGTTTAGGAGGCATATCTAAATAAACTTCTTCTCATTTTTGTCTGAATCATACAGTTCATAAATTAATAGACTAGAATTTTTAAACATGCTTAACGGGAAAATACAAACATGATACCTGCATGCATGTATACAGCTGCTCTACAACTTCTTGGCATTCCCTGTATCCATCAGTGAAAATAATTTACAAGTGTCTGCTTCCACTTCTCTGCACGGAAACTGTCTTTCAAGCGTGTTAGAGGAGACTTTCTATAAGGAAAAAAAGTTAGAAATAAGCGTAGCAAGCATAGGGAGAATGATTTACATCACTGAATATGTGAGTCACATTTTGACCCATGTCTACTATAGATTTTTTGAAAGGTGGAAGGAAAATTATGAAGTCAAGGTGTTTGCTGCCTGTCAGGACCTCTCCCCTTGCAGAACCACATTAAAACACATTGCCCAGGAAGGCAATTCTTCACCTTGTAACAAAGCAGACATCACAGCCACAGCAAACAAAAGAGTAGAGAAAAGAGCAGGAGCTGCTTGTTTAGCACTGCGACCAAAGCAGAGGCCAAGAGAAGGACAGGCTGTGATGAAATTGGCACCCTGTCTTCTGGAAGGGATGTTCCTCAGGACTAGAGTATGGCACTGCACAGTCTGTAGCAACAGCACCCAAAAACTCAGACTTCTCCTCCCCAAAAAAAGACATTTCCAGCAGAATAGGGTCTGACTTAGAGTCTCCTTTGGCAGAGGGTTTCCACACAAGTGCTCAACTCACAAATGATACCATTTTCTTAGGATGTTCACTGACAACTACTTCCTCAAAAACGCCAATTTTAATTTCCAAACATTATGATCAGCAACATTTCACACTTGGAACATGATGCAAAGTGCTCATCACCATATGAAGTCTCTGCCTGGGGTGCTGAGGGAAATGAGTGCAATTTTAGCTAAAATGGGTCAAATTCATCCCTGCTATGACTCCACTGGTATTACTGGAGTTGCATCAGTGATAGATTTTGTCCAATGTGCTTAATGGGGCCGTTGCTGAAAACTCCACTTAAAAGAACTTGCTTATTTGCCTTTTTTTTTTTTTTTTTTTTTTTTTTTTTTTTTTTTTTTTTTTTTTTTTTTTTTTTTTTTTTTTTTTTTTTTTGGTAGAGATGAGCATTACCTTACCCAAAACAGAAGTAATCTTTTGTTATTTACTACACAGCTAGCTAGCAGTGATGTGCACAAGAGAGTACTGGCATGTCCCTAATTATCAGGGAAGTGACTGGGTATAGTCTGTATGCTATACAAATTGTGACAAGTTTGCTTTCAGTGTAAACTTTTAAAAACCACCATAAAGACCCCCATAAAAATACGACATTGACTAGAAAAAGATGTAAGCTGCATAATGGCTACATGGGAATTTTTCCTTAGAGATCAGGAGAAATATGACAAGTATGACTGCTATTATAGTTATATAGCATATTCCATTTAGCAGCGATACCGCAGAACTGTGAAAGCGTATCCTAAGGTATTTTCACTTCATGCATTTGACATTGATATTAGTTATTGCATTTAAGATACATTGGGCTGTTTATTGCTCACTGTCTCCCCTCACTGCGAATGTTAACCACAGCAGAGGAATATTTGATGTAACAAATTATTTAGCTTGCTACTCTTCATTTTCCTTTTAGTGTGCAATTATTTGTTTGGTTTCACTGAGCAAATGAATTTTCAAGGGCATTTCAAGGAAAATAAATAAAGTACAACCCAAAAGGGGTTTTTTTTGTTTGTATTCAGGAACAGCACTGAATCATGCATATGTATGAATCAACAAAATCAGGTTAGCTAAGAAATTGGAAATTGCACTCCACACTAGAGCATTTTTCTTGCTCTAGAGATCTTTGCTATGGATTTGAAGGACTAATAAAAAATCAGCAGCATGACTGGAACAGATGTTTTTTATGGACTCGGCTTGTTAATAGTCTTTTTAGCTTCTCCTAAGGACTTAAACCAAGTTCCTCACTTGTCCTGAATATCTAAGATGATGTTAACATTGTCCAAAATGTACACGAACAAGCAGCAGTGAAAAGCTAAGGTCTTACACATGTTATGAATAAAAATTCAAAACATTGCCGTGAATGTGACGAAACCCCAAAGCGGGCAATGTTACAAAACAAAAAAGCAAACTTATTGACTTTCTCAAACCCGTATAGTCTCATCCTCTTGAAGGGAAGACGGGCTGGTAAAATACTTTCATGCACTGTACTACATGTATTGTAAAAAAAAAAAAAAGGGCTCATTACTGCTAAAGAAATTCCCTTTATATTTAAATCATGGTTTACTTCTGTATACAATGACAACTGAAACAAAATGAGCCAGATCCTCAACCAGTGTAAAGTAGCTAGGCTTTACTGGCTCCAGTGGCACTGTGTCAATTCATATTTGCCATAAAGGCTTTGTGTTCTCATTTTAGTTAGTGATTTTTTGCAGGTAGAAAAGAGAAATGAAAATATTTCAGAAAAAGTGGAAATCAGATTCCTTGTCAGAGATCTTTCACTGGTCAGGTAATACTTCATTACTCTGTTGTTGGTTTATTCACTCATTTTCCTGTAATTTCCTTCATTTCTCCACAAATTCATATCTGCCAGATACTGTATGAGCTGTTCCTTAGGCCAGGCTCCAAGATGGGAGGAATCACCCTAGGACTTGCCATTTTATCACACCTTTCAGTTAAGACACCAGAACAATGGTGCTGAACATCAACACCAGGACATAGGGCTAGTCCCTCCAAACGCCATTCAGTGTGTTAAGACACTGCAGAGGTATAATTTCCTTCTCAAGCTTAGAGAAGGAGGACACAGGGAAGCTCCATATCAATTAGGTGCACTTGGTCAAATGTACTTGAAAAATTTCGCAATTCCAGCTTGCTGAATTTTTTTTTTTTAAATACAGAGGTACCACACCATTACCAGCATTGAATACTGAGTATCCTAAAGTTATTGATCTCTCAGGCAAAGAGATACATCTTCATCCATTTCAGCCAAGCGATGCTGAAGCTCAAATACATGGGACTTTTTTCAGTAAGAATGGATTGTCTTTTCTCCAGATGCAAAGTATTCTCTGAAAAACCTACGGGAGACAGAAAAATAGCTTTTTCCTTGTCAAGTGACTTCAACTCAAGTGCAAAATAAGGACACCTATGTCCACCCTCCTCTCAAGTTTTATTGTGAATGCTGTTCATGTTGTTCCCTTGGAGGTGTTCTTGATGCACCTGGGAGTATTCCCACAGGAAGGATTGGGGATTGGCCTGGTTCTTTTCTCATTGAATTATCCTAAAACCTGTGGCGGACAGATGCCCCTGGGGACTCCACTGAGGGCTGCCTTTTTACCCATTTATATTAGTAGCTGAAGTGACTGGATATTTTGCTATTATGCATTTCTTTCTTCATGTGTCTTGGTTTGTGAGAGTTTTGGTTTGCAAATAGCTTGAAACTGGAATATTTGAAGAAACACTTGCCACAAACGGCTGCATAAGAATCTGAAAAAAATACCAATTACACCAAAATGTTCCAATCTGATTTAGTAAATCCAAAGTAACCTCATAGACTATACTGAAATTCTCCCAGATTTATGCAATCTGACACAAGAATCCCAGGCTGTTTCCATATGGACTGTTTCCATACCAAAAGTATTGAAAAGGAGAAAATGCCCTCATTCAAGTTCTATGCATCAATTATCTACATACGGGCTCTTTGATACAAATTTTATCCTGACTTATAACTGCTTAAGCTATAACTCCTTTAACACAAACAAAAAAACCCCACCTAGATGAGACAAAAAAGCAGTGGAGAAACATCACTGGACAAATGCACATACATTTCCTGAGTCCCTCTGCAAATTCAGATTCCTCAGGCCAGTGAAACCATTTGCAAGAAACAGTCTCAGATTAATTCACCACAAATATCACACACATAATGGGCACTCACTGAAGAGAACCACCTACCACTGAAACGCAGAAGGTTTTAGGGACGCTGTCCTGTGACTTATCCTGCAACCTAACCTCTGGGCTGCCTTTGGACTCCAACTCTTGGTTCTGAGGGAAGAAGTGAGCATCCAAGAAGTTCTGATTGTTTGTTAAAAGGAGATTATCCTACAGAACAGAAATCCTTCTTGGATTCACATTGTAGTAGCATTTAACTGAATGAAAATATAAAAATCTTTTCTAGTCAGTGCATGATAGTGGATGAGTTTTTTGGCAGCATCTTTTGTACCCCACCACTACTCTAATGCTGCTTCACTTTTCTCAGATCGCAGTTGCAAACAACAATCTTTGGCTTATTTCTGTTCTATCCTAGTTTTCTTCCTGCCACTATAACAAATCTAGACAGTTGTTGCATCTTCTTTCC
>NW_010431974.1:81074-98717 GCF_000710305.1 Buceros rhinoceros silvestris
CTTGACCTGAGCTGGAATAACCCCTTGATAAGAATTTATACTAGACAAAACTGATATTTTGTCTCATTTAAATAACGATAAAAACTGTTTTCTTAGAGCTGACCAGGAGAGACCCCAGCACATACTCTTCTTTTATAACATTGAAGGTGTTAGTGAAACCTGCTGATTATCTGATAAGAACACAATTAATTTGTGCCCAGACTCATTAATCTTTCTTAATACATGTCAGCCCATTATATTTGATCCATGACCTCTGTCCCTAGTCTTGCATGAAAATCTCCCAGGATCAGAATCACATCATGATTTGGCATAGAGCCACCAGCTCTGGCAGTTGACTGCAAAATGCTTCAAAGCCATCAGCAACGGCAGCTGCTGTATTTATGTGCACATGCCCGAATGATAAGTTCACAGCTCTTCTAAGGCAGACTGAAAGAAGCTGGCCATCGGAAAGCCTGAATCCCATTAGAAATACAGCTGTGTCCCTATCTAGATCAAAGGATTACTCATCTTTACTCTCACTTCTGTTCCCACAGACACAAGTGTCATTTGAGGTGCTGGGACAGTATATGCAAATACTTTCCCCATGGCTTTTGTAAATAATATTTGATTTAACATTAATAAATGTGAAGCAGTGCTCTGAAATGAATTCCCTTTCACACACGGACATTCCTGGGTGGAGGAACAGAGGATCTAGTTAAAAATCACTCATTGCAGTATACCTGGATCCTTCCTGCTTTAACAGTTATCTGAAGAGGGGGAGGCGTCATTTTTTGTAAAAATTCAGGCATTTAGATAGATGAAATCAGCTGGCTTGATAGTGGGCATGAACGCAGGCCTTTCAGTGTGTTTTGGCAGCCATCAAGCTACTTTCCTGTCTATAATTAGCAAGGAAAGTCCAAACGCTCACATTACTAGTATTCCTAGAAGACAACACGTGTATAAGAACAAGCAGCAAATCTGTAATGGCACATCCACAATCTCCTCACCCTTATGTATACAACATTTTTTAATTGAAGCAAACAATTCTAAGCCAAATTCTCTATGAATCTGCAGCCCAGATCCTTCTTTATCATCAGCCAATGTTCACCGGTAGGAGAGGTAAGCACTGAATCTGAGAACGACAGAAGTTCAACGATGACAAAACCAACTCTACGCAATTTTTTGAAATGCCATACAGTTTCTGAAAAATATGTAGTCATTCGTACACAACAGAAGTCTAAATTGCATCATTCAAAAGGAATAGTACACCTCTTCCCGGATAGCTGATGCTGTTTCATTTAGTGCTTAACACACGAAAGCCGCAGTGCTGCCACAGCATTAACATACACAGCCAGTGGCTTTAGTGGGGGTTCTTCTGAGGGGATTTCTGCGAATATTAGCTCTGTGCATGGCTTTCTACCTTCCCTTGTCTATCTTCAACCCATGGAAACAGATAGAAAACCTTGCGATATAACTGCCAAAGACATCGCAGACATAAAGTATGTGGTATTTCAAATACAAGTAACATTTTCTGAAGTTTCTAAAGAGCAACTTGTATTATGTATTGATTTATCTGCAACCACAGTATTTCCTGATCATGTCCTAGCAAGCAAATGCTTGTTTTATTCTTATTAAAATGTCAAACAGGATCTTAATCTTATCAAAGTGATTATACTGCAGCTTTGAATTACTCTGCAAAAACCCCGTTCATTCATTAATTCATTTATCACTCATGCAACGAAGGTGAGATTGTCACATACTTACCATGCTTGATGGGCTAATTGTGAAGGGACACAGCTCAGCTGCTTGCCAGCTGCCCAGAATGGTAACTCTCAAGAGGAAGGAAAGGAAGAAAACTTCTCATCTCTGCTCTCCCCCAACAGCGGCCTTTCCACATCTTCTGAAGCTTCGTAATCTCTGAAGATGAAGACTAAGCTGATACTTTCCCACCTCTCTAGCAGAAGGATGATTAAGAATTATGTCTTCCCTTTCCCTTTCTGTCCACAAACATCAGAATGTGGTCCATCATCCATAGATGCTTGCCCCTAAGGAAAGAATAAATCATGAAGGAACACATGTGGTTATCTTTCCAAGCTTCACTGGAGACGCTGCAGAAAGCTTGCCCACCCCTCTGCTGCGAGCTTTCTCCAGCTTTAAGCAGATCCACACTATACAGACTGCCAGGCTAGGATCATGAGGAAATCTGGTTTTCAAAAGAGCAGAACTCACGCAGGGATTGTCACAAATGCCACAGAATAAGCAAATTTGGACTTAACTGTCAACCTTATTGCCAGATTGTCAGAAGATCTGAATCAGGAGAATAATTTAAATGTCAAATCAAGACACTGCAGCAGAAGTAAATTCCTGTGATTTACTGTGTTGCTCAGAGATAACATGACCTAAGGGTAAAGAGGAGAGCTGGCTGAAAAAAAATATACCTGTTTTTCAGGGAGCTGTGGAACTTTTTGTTGTCAATTCACCAAAGAAATTGGAACATAGAGATTTTTTTTCTCAGGTAAAAGCAAAATGGTACTATGACAGAAAGTTCTTAGAAGCGCTTTGGATCTCATCCAGATATCCTTGCCTTGACAGATATTTGCTATTGTGAAAATTAACAAACTAACTTGGGGGAAGTGCTCTGAAATCCTTGGGAAAGAGAAGGTCAAAATGCTAATTAAATACTTTAAATGGAACTACAGACATGTCACAATGCTGCTGGCATTAGTGTGGACTATTGCAGCATTTTCAATACAGCGTGTGCTGGAAAAATGAAGACTAAAAGGCAAACACATATTTTTAATGAGAAGCCTTTCTCAATGGCTATCATTGTGTTGATATTTACAACTTCCGGGAGGATTTTGTCTGAATAAGGACTGCAGAATAACGTCCATATGGAGAAAAACATACGAACTGAACTGGAAAGAAAAAAAAAATCCAGGTTAGGAGCTGTCATTCTGAAACTCATTTTCCCCACCGTGAAGGTGAACTCTTATTACCTGTGAATATGGAATTCAAATACTATTTTCAAGTTTTAAACGTAGGTAACACTTTACATTATGTGTCAGTGCAGTACCAATTACAGCATAACTCTGATGTTGTAAACCTATTGAGAGAGTGGACTGAGAAAAGAAGTTGCCTTGTAGCCAATTTCAAGTAAAGCTCAGAACTATTTCAATTTGCTCTTCCTATACAAGCCCATATTTAGTATTCTGGGACACTTAGTGCCTTGGAAACAAGCACATTATGTTTTTAATGTAACAAACTTGCACTTCTTTTATTTCTTGATCATCCACATTACGGGTGAAAATGAGATCCTCATCTACCCACTTTCACCCTTAGTAGCTATGCTTAATTTTCTTTACCCCTAATAAGGGAAGTCTGTGTCCCCTATTACAGTGTTTTGCAAAGAGCACAGTCTGGGCAAAGGGAAGTTAAATGTTGCACTGGTTCCTGAACTGTCTTCTGCCAGCGTGTTTGAAGTCAGCTCTTGCTCTGGCTGACCTATAGAGCTGTAGCTAGAGTGACAGCTCTTCAACTAGCCCGCTTTTGATGACAGTATCTAGCTCTCAGAAAGAGGGAAAAATAGATATGATGGTATCAGGGAATCTGCTTTAAAGAAAAGAAGGCAAGCTGTGCCTTAATCCCTGAGAGAAAATCTTACAGGATTTAATATAAAAGTACAACATTGCTGTAGGTATCTAACCAGTCTTTAGTGGTAAGATATATCGCTAATTTAGAAGCTGATGGCAATAAGAGCTATACTTTTCATGAAAACAGGTAGATTTTTACAGTCTTCAGAGTAGCAATTAAAGACATAAAGCCATTCCCAATGCTCAGCGAGAGCAGTGGAGAGATTCTGACACTGCTCCATCGAGGGACTGCTTGCTCCTGCTTCCTGAAAGCCCAGGTACAGATCCGGGACCTTGCCTGTAGAGCAGCAGGGTGCCCTGTGTGAGCTGCTGTTTTGCTGTGAAATTGTAATAGACAAATAGGTCTAAGGTATTGAACCACACCAGCTATGCTGTTCTTGAAGAAAGGAAATAAACAATCTACATTTAAACAAAAAACTCAATTTTCCTGTGGAATATTTCAGCTAGATATGCAATCTTGGAGTCTGTTCTCTGGACCGTGCTTCTAACCAGAATATGAAACCCCAGTGTACAGGAAATATTATCTATGCAAGTGATACACTATTAATCAATTAGGCACGCTAGACTATTTTCCTCCCAGTGAATAGAGCTTGTATACTGCTATCTGCCATTAACACTATGTGGGGCTTACACATGTAAAATCCCTCTGGAATTGAGGGGAGAAAAACCCTCTCTATTTCATAAATAATAGATCTGTAGCAAAATTAGCACTTGAAAAATTTGAAAAACTAGAATGAAAATATAATACAATTTATATTGTATATGTGTCCCAGTTTGCCAGTACATCGTGTGATCCAACACACAGGTCATCTCTTGTACACCTACTACGTAATTACATCAAAAATTCTCTCAGTTACCTGCAGACTCAACTACTCAGCTACGACCAATGTCCTCTGTGGCATTATGATAGTAAAGGTGCCCTTCTTCTACCAGAGCACTGTGGCACTGGGTTAACTTGCTGGTGTATGAACATTTCTGTCGTATTTTTTATTGAATAAATGCCATGACTTTTCTACTGTGAAGTGTTTCTTTTTCTGTGTATGTTATGTGACATGCTTACACACAAATAAACAATGATTTCTCTGCAGGTACAAATATAAATAAATCTTGCCTGTTCTATTCATACATACATTTTTATGGAAAAAACTATAAGACTAGACTATTAGACATACACACTGCAGACTGTACAGTAAATATACGCCTATTCATCTCATCAAACACTTTTACCTCCTAGTCATCTCGTTTCATTTCCAGTGCTTTCCAGAGTGACAGGCAGTGATCTCCACCTATTTTAGCTGTACTCCACACTAAATCTGGCTGCATTTGAGTCAGCCAGAGTTCTGACATGAACCTTGGTGGAACAAGGATTGTTTCTGTTGTAACAAGATGCTGAAGATCTCACCTAAGCCAAGACTTCTCTATGAATTTGCCCATTACAATTAGGAAGACAGCAAGAAATAGCCCTGCTAACTCCCATGAAAATCTTCAGAGAAGGCTTGTGCATGGTCATGTGATTAAAGAAAGGGCAAGAAATCATTTGCATGTGAAGACAAGTGGGAAAATTATTTGAGCAGGCCCACCCACAAATGGTAAGACGTTGTCTTTACCTTCTTTTCAATTAGGTATCTCAATCCTACGGCTTTAAAATGTGAAGCAAAACCTATTAACATGGAGTTTGTGTTCCCAGTGGAATAGAAGTTGCAATGCCAGTGGGAAATCAAATTCTGAAAGTCATGTTTTGGGGTTGTTCTATATTCTGAGCCTAAATTTTGCAACAGTTGTTCTTTTCTTCTTCTTCCATGAGTAAATACACATTTAGAGCAGCTAGATGCAGAATATTCTGCAGCCAAGCACACTTACAATTAGTATTTTTGATCAGGAAGAAAACAAACAACGACTTATTAATTTATAAGCATAAACTCATTGAATACACTGAGATGGAAGAATTTACAAATACAATAACCCATGTATTCATTCCATAACTCCTGTCATTAATTTTCTCAAAGCAAATGAATGAATACCAATTGAAAACTACAAGGGCAGCGCCAGGGCATGCAGAGATGCAGTTAGAAAAGCAAAAGCTCAGCTCAAATTGAAGTTGGCCAGAGGTGGTGGGTTACCCAACATTGGGCAGTCCTAGGATTCAGCTGGGCAGGGCGCTGGGCCATCTTGTCTAGACGGTGCTTGTGCCAAGAAACGTTGGCCCAGATGATCTTTGAGGTTCTTTCCGACCTGGGCTTCCATGATTCTATGATTGATTCCTACCATTAGAAAGTCTGCTCAGGTGTTCTTTTGCAGGACATATTTAACGAATTTTTTTTTTAATTCTACCTTTTCTATCATACTTTTTTCTATGTTTTTGGTGTTTTGATGCTATAAAGTTAAATATGAAACAGGAGTCATGATTGTAATTTTTGATTCTTGATGTCATTATTTGGTTTATCCTTAAAATGCAAAAAATATTTCTGTTTCCCAACAAGCTGGGAAGACAAAGAAGAAAAATAACATCCTCCCTTAGGCTGAGCAATGTGATTCATATTTCCTCCTTCCAGCTTTCTGCCTATGGGAGCATCTGCCAAGGCTCAGTCAGCAACTTCCCAGGAAAAACTCGTAAACATGTTAGAAGACATTTCATTTTGTCATCTATCTGGGTACATTGGATTAGTATGCAAATAAGACAGCACAAGAACAGACCACAGCAGCAGCGCTAATGCTCTAAGTGATCTTTCAGTGTAATTAGAATTTGTTTCATCACACTAATTTGACATGGCAAATTATTGAGGCTAAGATAAGGGGGTTTAGTAGAGCCAGGGCACTGGTATGTACACAGAAACTTGCCAGTAAGTCCATTTGCACATGGGAGTTGTGTAACATTGCAGAGAAGTGACAATTAGTAAAAGCTCTAGAAAATATCAGTTTGTTTTATTTTTAATCTGGTAACTTGATAGGTTACATTTTCTTCTGCTGCTATCTTGTAACAGTGATTTAGAGATCTTAGCCTCTCTGCTGCTGAGAATTCTTTCAAGACTTAGGATAAGCTACAAGGTACTACAATTATACAAGTTTAGTCAAGTCTGGCCCTGTGGCACACAGCAACATGCTGTGTTATCACATGGGAATCCAAGGGGCAACTTCATGATATCTATTTCACAGAACAAGCTAGCCGAAAGCCATTCCACAGCTGCTTTTGTGCACTCTCCTGCCCCAGACCATGCAAGGTCAGAAGGGGTCCTAAATCGGAAATTAAAACTGGTCTGTATTGCTGCAAAGTAGTCCTGAGATTCAGAATATTCACAGATGTCTGGACCAGGCAGAAGTCTGGCAGAGGCCTGAGGGAAGGCGTGGCTGAGAAAGAGGACTTTTCCAGCTTACAGGGAAATAAAATCTTTAACTTCTTGAGTAAAATGAAAATTGAAGACTGTCTTAGTTTTCCTAAATCATTTATCCCTAACATTAGGGTAAGCAAGTTACCTGACCTTTGATGCAACACTGTTCATTTGGAGCTGCTAAGCTCATCAGCCAATTGAGAGCATCTGGCTAGATGTGATGACACATTTCTCTGAGCTGAATCAGAAACGCACACACCATTCCACAGAGATACAGCTTTCTTTTCCATCTCACACTCCCCAAGGGAAAAAGGCTGCATAAGCCAAAGAGGGGTTGCCCTGAGACGTGGTCTACAGATCTGAGACAGAATTCTTATTCTGTGCTCCTTTGCGTTTTAACTGATCCCAAATAATGTCTGTGGATATAATAATGTCAGTTGTTTATAAAATTTGCATCATATAATGAGATGCTAAGATGGGCTTTACTACTTCTAAAAATAACGGAGTGGAGAAAGATATATCTAGATAGGCTTATTTAATCTGATTAGCTGTTCACTGATAGGATAATGACCTATTCTTTCAGTTATATACTTTGGATGGCTTCTATAATTTGACACAGTCCTGAGGATAATTTGTCTTCAGGAAATGGCAAAGGAGCCAGTCTATTTGACAGTTAAAAGGAAAAAAATGGTACTCAAAACCAAAGCAAGTTCCTAGGCAGTGTGAAATCCTCACTATAGAGCCTGAACAGGATGCAGAAGGAACAAGCAGAAGAGCCAGAAACGCAAGCTGACCTTCAAACAAGGAGACATACATTGGTATCTTCGAGTTTTGCACACCTCAAAGTGGTAACATCCAAATCACCAAAAAAGAACAGATGTTAGCCAAAATCAACCAAGGGAAGCCCAGAGACTCTGGGCATCAACCATTTCTTTCCTTTCCAGATCAGGATGTGGTACCTTTGGGAGGAACATCTGACAAGAACCCTAAACCCTTCCAAACTCAGAGGTTTTTTGGGCACAATTAAACAGTTGCCTGTAATACACTGCAGGAAGAAGGAAAAGGAATTCCCGTACAGAGAAAACTCATTTCTCCTCTTGGAATCACCTTTTGGAACTTTTTTTTTTCTTGGCTGATAATTTGGTCTCATGCTCATAAATCGTAGGACAGGGAATTCCCTAGAAACTCCACAGTAGAATTGCACCTTTTAGGTACAACCAGACAGAATAGCATTGAGAAAGAGAGGTGGTTTTGTGTTCATTCATACTCAGAGAACCCTTATTGATTTTAAATGTGGGTTACCTATTATTTTGTAAGAATTTTCAAGGCTTTGGTTTATTTGTTGGTTGCCTTTTTTTCTGGTCTCTTCCCACAGGAATCCCTTGCTAAGGAAAAAAATTACCATTTTGATTCTTTGTCCCCAAAGAAGTTTGGCCAAACAGGTACTCACACGAAGAGGCAGACAGGATCTCTATTATTTATGATAAAAATAAGTTATCACCTGCTTCTAAAAATAATCAGACATTGCTCATATGTCAATGCTCAAAAAGTTAATATTAATGCCTGCTCTGAAGATGTTGAAAACAAATCTAATTTCAATGTAACTAGAAGCTGCGGAGAAATGATGGGAGAAAATATTGCTCATCATAATATGTAATGTAAAAATGCCTTTTTTTAAAGACAGGGGAAAAGGCCATACTGTAGGGAATATTTCATGGCTAGTGGGAGGGTTAAACAAACAAATGATAATAACACCAATCAGAGCTCTTTGCTTAAAGCCTGCAGAGTCAATCTGCTTCTGACTGGGGAGCTACCAACCAGCAAAGGCAAACTAATTAGACACAGTCAAACACTTAGGCAATCACACCTTGTGAATGTAAGCGTCTTCCTGTCATTTGGCAAGTCTCTCAGCTGCCTCTGAGCGTGAGACAACAAATCCCCTGCAAACAAGTTCCTCGCTCTCCCTGTTAGTGAGATCTAACAGAGCACAATGGCTGGAGGTGAAAGGTGGTAGTCTAGTCAGGTAATGACATCGTCTTGAACAGCCCCCATTAAAATAGTGGCACTTGTTTAGACTAGCCTATTTGCACCTACCTGCAGAGGGCCTTTTTAATGTAATTATTAGCCTCTGCAGCCCTGCTTAGGATTTGAAAATATCATTCATTTTCATCTTGCTTCAACTACCGCTGCTATCTCCTATTCAATCCCAGTCACCTCATCTCCCTACAAGTGTAGAAACAGAAGCAGATAAGAAGAGTTGAATTAACAAGAAACAAGTTGGCAGGTGAGCTGTGTGACATAACAATAAGGAAAAAAAGCTAAAAGATTTGACAATATATTCTAATCACTGCCTGACTAGCAGAGCTGCAGGCATTGAAATAGCTTCCTGGGGAAAAGAGAAAAGGCAGCAGGAGAATGGTCTAAAAGCTCTCATGCAAAACCCAAGGGCGGGAACCAATCCTTATGAGTCTTAGAACAAATATGTAATTACTGTCTTTCAAAATTGTCTTATTTTCTCAGGATTTAACTATTCACTATTGACAAAATACGGTAAGAAGTACAGTCTTCCTATCTCACAGGAGCGAGATAAGTAATCGCCACCCAATTCTAGGCTGACACCCAGACACACAGCTGACTGCGGAAGACATAAATCCACAGGAAGAAATTCTGCAGCCACAGACCAAAGGCTTCCATCCAGTTTCCTCACGAGAATCCATGCTGTACTACATGAAGTGAGTTCACCAGGTGAAGTGAATTATCTTACCTCTCTATGTCCTCACTCATGAAACGTCCAGCAGAAGCTATCTCACAGCATCTCAGAGCATAAGTGCAGCATTTGCCGGATGGGTAGGGCAGGATGCATTTGAAGAGTACTCCAGCACTAAGGGGCCAGTGACAGTCCAAAAAGCTTGGGAAAAGAGGGACTGATCCAAGCAGAGAAGCTGTAACATCCATCTCCTCTTGCCAGGGAAGAATGGACCTGTCTGGCATGAGTCCACTGTTCTGAGGAAGTTCTACAAAAACCGAAACTGGATGAAAGACACATGGAGGAGGAAAAAGAAGAATTTCTGTTTCCTTTGTAAAGAAAGTAATTTCAACCTGTTTTCAGGTGATGTCAGAAAGGAATAAATCATTTAGTTCTTGCTTTTTCTAGCATCGGTCTCCTCACAGAAAGGACATCTTACAAGATCAGTGCTAATTCCTGATAAAGAGAAGGCTCTCCAGCAGCCTGTACAGAAGGTTTGTTCAGTCTTACGTTTTGCCTTTTGGCACAGTTACTTTGGGTTCCATTATTTACCTTGCAAATATATCACTAGTTGTATCAGTGAAATCTTTATGCTGACAAGGTATTCAGATTAATTTCTCCAGCACATGGGGGTTTCACAGATTACTGTTGTAGAGTAGGTTACCATCTTAATCAGTGCCACCACCCAGTTTCTTGTGTTGATGGAGTGCCAGAGGGTCATAGCATGTCCCAAACACTGCTGATACCTACTTTGTTTGTGGGTTTTTTCCTCCATCTGGCTATGATGGATGAGGGTCCTTTAACTACACTTGTTCTGTAAACTGATATTATGTGTCTGACCTAAAAAGACAGCTGGAATCAGGGCCGCGCTTAGAGATGAGCATGCCCAACACCAAAATATAAGCAAGTTCTGGAGGGTGCCAGCCCCAGGTCAGTCTCAGCTTATTTGTCAATCTGCCAGTTCACTGCTCCTCAGTGCTCTCCTTCCTCGACTAGCAGAAGGCATTGCTTTCTGGGGTAGTAAACGTAGCATGTTGAGAGACAAGCAGTTGGCAAGAGTTTTTACTACAGAGGTGGCAAAAGCCAGGCAGGTAGCCAGATGGATCTGGTGCAGCCCCAGGCAAGCACTGAAGCAAAGGGGTGAATCAAAATCAAAGGGTCACTGTACACTGATGGGAATCTCTGATTACAGTGACACTGCGTAGGCAAACTGTGTACACTGCAAGCTCTTGTCTGTGCTCTGGTGCTACTGCAGTGTCTCAGGCAAATCTTGGGCAGCGTCGTTCTAAGCCATTTTATATTGCTACTATTTTTGCTACTCATGTCTGGTTTTCTCTGATCAGAGTCCATCGCCTCTTTTCCACTTACTTTGAGACTTGGAGGGTTTATTAGCGTTCACTGATCCTCCTGGCTCTGTATTAATCTGATCTTAAACATTGGTACCACTTCCATCAGAAATTAGGACCTATACAAACTAAATTTACTGATTAGAAGAGAAACACCTTTTGCAGACAGACATACAATCTTTCATTAGACTAGCTGATCTAAGCGGGGAAAACGGGCAAGCTCTCCAGCCATCGTATCCTTAAGTTAGCTATGATACCCTGAGACACCACAGCAACTGCAATATGCCTATTAAAAAAGAACATCATAAATGAACTTGAGGAATTCAGTTTGAAATTTTCAAGACTAAGAGGCTGAAAATAATTCATTTGGTCTGGATAAATTATTCAGTGCTATTGCACCACTAATACTTGTTTATTTACACTTATTTATACCCACACATACACTGACACACCCACCCCAACACAATGTTACTTAGTTAAATATTTTAATTATATAAAATATTAAGTGATGAATACAGTATTATCTTGCGTGAAATATGACCATATTTTTCAAGCAAAGGTGACAGGGTATTGAAGCATCAGTCTGTGTGTGAATCTCTGTAATGACATGCCACACCATGGGAAGCAGCCACCTCACGATATTGAAATAGCCTTTGCTCACAAAAGCCTGTCAAAATTAGGATGTGACTAATCCCCACACATATTTTCCTCTCGATATTGCATCTCATTTTGCAGCACATTTCATACTTACACCTAGAGTGTCCTCACTTGCAGGTTTAGCTGGGATTTAGAGGACAGGCTAAAGGACACCAGTCTTTTTTTTGGAAGGCTAATGACAAAAGCATAAAGAGCACAATTATCTGCAAAGCGGAAAGCACAACTGTCCATCCCTTTGTCCACGGGACTGAAGTAGGGGTACTGGAGAAAAGGAAGAAACCAGGATTTTACCACAGCTATTCACCCAGGCTCTTCCCACATTTCCCTTCAGCCATCAGACCTGAATAAAGATAGAAGGGATGTTAATGGAGCAACCAAATTCCTCAGAAGACAGATGTCTCCTGGACCTAGCACCAGCTATCAGGTTGCCCAAACAACAAAATTTGGGCAACTTGACAGCTTGCAAACAGCATTTTTCTTGCAACCAGCGTTTTTCTTGCAACCAGCGTTTTAAAGAAAACCACCTTTAAAGAGGGAACCATTTCCACAATAAGGAGCAGCCAAGGAGATGGCTCAAAAGAGACCTGAGGCAAATTAAAGCCCAATTTAACTTTTGCTCAATAAATTCACTTTATTTGGATGAATCATTTATGTGGTGAAAAACTTCAGCTTACTACACTAGAAAATTAATAGCCAAAGTGCTTAGAGAATAGGGAAGAGGAAGCACTGAGGTAAAACTCCAGTTACTGAGCTAAGAAGCAGAAGTAAAAGCCTTTTGACACAGAGCATTAGAAATATTGAATAGGAAAATGGGAAGAGTTCCCACTGTCCACAGCAGGAAAAATGCTTGCACAGGGGCGTCAGTGGCATAACAGCTCCACGTGCAGGACTGGGGAATGACCTGTACCACACTGTGACATTGCAAGTGGGACCAAACCAGCCAGCCAAAGACCACACAGGAAGCCTGTAGCGGAGCGGGGACAAGACTGTCAATGCCCTAGCTGCCCCACTGGCACAGTCTTCACCCCCACTGCCTCTCTAGAAACATCAGAAAGAGAGTTTGCCTGCTGTCCCTGTGTTACAGAAAGCATGTTTAATCTTGTCTTGCAGACACGCTTCTCCAGTTGCTCAGAGCCTTTAGCATATCAGGACCCTCCGTGACCAGCTGTGCTGCTTAGGGGTTGCTCTGCCTCTGCTCTCTAGGCAGAAGATACCAACAGCATGCAGAACAGCAGCGTAAAAGGGAAATCACAGCCTCACCCCTACCACCAAGAGATGAGAAGACAGAGAAAACATTTTTCACTTTATCTATTGCTTTTCTTTCCTTTTTCTACCTCTTAAATACCCAGGAAAATAAGTCACATTTACCATAGTATCAGACATCACTTTTCCTCAGTCATGAAGAATCCAATCCATCAACGTGTGAGAAAGAAGTTGTGGGGCAGGACCTGTTCGTGACTTAGTTTTTTCAAAAGGGAACAGATGGAGTGAGCACTTTTGTTCTCCATCAAGCTTAAACTTAGCAGCAGAAACCAAGTCCGTAACTGATTTTTTTCTGCTGGATCCCTTGTTTGGTTCTTAAATGCAGAGGAAGGAATATTAGGTTCAAGTAGTAGCCACAAGAAAGGGGAAAGCGAGTAGCTGAGACTGAATGATAGCTTGATTGCTGTGTTCTCTCAGGTTTTATCACATTAGAATGGGTTTAACCCTTCCGTATCTGGTCATTTCTCATCTGAGTAGGAAAACTGCTTTGTTAGAAAGAGGAAAATGCCCTGCTGCATATGGTATATCATTAATAAGTCTCACACCCCATAATAGGAACATTTGTACACAAATGTGTTTTTTGGGATCTAGCCAACAGCAGAGCACCCTAGTGAATCATAATGCACAGCTAATGAGTTATTTTTGGTAAATTTGGCACTTTGAGTTAATAGAACCAATTTGTCCCCAAAAAGCTACATCAGTTATCACTTCTTTGGAGGTGCTAAGTGGATCTAGAACTTCAGGATGCTGTCAATAAAAATGAAAGAAGCTCATCACAGCTGCCTATTAATTTGTGCTTCTCTCTACTTCTGTTCAGAACAAAGCTAAGATGTACGAGATGCTATGACAGGCAGGCAAGAGCTTGTTACAGGAAGCAAAGTGCAATTTAACTGTGCCCCAGGGCTGATGCTTGTTGTCTGAGGTGGGTGACCACGAAGAAAAGAGACTATTAATTTTGGGAAACATCCAATTAAGACAGCTAGACCCAAAGTACAAATCTCTGAAAAGATGTTGAATTGCCCATGCCCTAAGCAGTGGGAGATGTGGCATTTTGGTTCAGCCTGTTACAGACTGCTTATAAATTCCGATCTGGAATTATATTTCACATCCTTCTGAAACAGAAAGGTATTCAATTCAAATTGAAATTGAAGGGGAGGCTGGGAGGTTAATATGAGGTTTTGCTTTGGGAACGTCTCTAGTGGCAGAAAAAAGTAAAATTATTTTCCATTTAGAGAGTATTTCTCCAGCTCAGAAAGTCATTGCCACAGACACCAGCTGTATTTTCTATGGGAAATTCCCCTTAACTCCTCCCTTTCAGGTATAAGTTGCCATTAATGCCCATCCTGTGTTCAGCAAAGAAGCTGCATATGGGCGCGCGAAAGATATCCACTGGAGTTTCCACTTTAACATCCAATGAAAAATGTATTTAGGTAGGGAACTCTAGTTTTGAGTGTATAGCAATTGTCTGCATTAACCAACCAGTCTAAGTGGAGTGCACTGAATAGAAAATGAGAGTAAAGCAAAAGTTAGAGCTATGCCAAACTACCTGAGTGTAATGTGGATAGCGGTGAACTGTGACTCGTGTCATGTTGTGTTATGTACCATCAAATCACTGTACAGTGTGACACAACGTAAGCAACATGAGTGGCGTGAATGTGACACAGCACAGCCTTTTTTCCTCTCTCTCTTTTCTTTTTTTTTTTTAAAGAGCATTTTACTTTTAATCAGATAGCTGCTGTCAATTCAGATAACAGCTGCCTGACCCAAATTTTCAGCTGACTGAAGTGGACGAATACTGAAGCGTGGACTTTCTATTACGAAAAGTTAACGTTTCAGCCTGGCACCTCTGTGCTAAAAATACTCCTGTCTCTTTCTCTTTCCCCTACCTGCTTCTTCCTCCTCTAACACTAGTTAGGTTTTCTTACTGATACTGAATCAATAATTTCATTTCTATATTACAAATCTTAAAACAATACTGGCAAAAAGTATACTGGAATTTTACTTACTGATGTTTAATTATTGATGTAGGCTTCTTTAAACATATTTGGCTCTCTGAAACAGCTCTTTAGAACTGTGTTCCATTTCTTATTGCTTACCTATTCTGTTTGTTCTCTGCCTCCCTGATCCTTTTCGATTTTCTGCAGGTTAGCAAGTGCTGCATTGTCTGCTTTTGAAATGTGTCTTTAGGCATGCTTTTGTTTGACAAGGAATGCCAAGGCTGAGCTGACAAAGTCTGTTTGAAAATCTTTTTCCAGGTATACAAGATCAGTAAGTCTGTTCAATGTATTCTGTGATTAGTATTTTTCTTCAGATATTTATATCAACATTTCAGGTTTAGTGAAAGATGTTTTCTGAGCATACCTGTCAGTGGGAAACCTACTAAAGGTAAGTAACAGTATCATTTATATATTCAAATGTATAAATATATTTATGGTAAATAGTTGACACCTCTTCTCCATATAACTTAAAAGAAAATATACCTTTAACAAGCACCTCAGCCACTGTTCTTTTCACAGGCTGAAAAAAATATCAGCTTACAAAAGCTGTCTTTTAGGTATTTTGGCTCTAGCTCTTTACAACCAGGATCATTTTAAACATAATATTTAGATTTCTGCACCCTTTCCCCTGCGGGGACGGGGGCACTGGGGATAATGTTTGTCCTATAAGGCAAACTCTCAAGTGAAGAAAGCCTTTACATATTCAGACACTGCACACTCATGAATTCCAAACAGGATTTTTTTTTTTTTTTAAACTGAAGGCACATCTTTTGCCTTTTACCTCCCCAGGTGCAACACAGAGATCATATCCTTGAGAAAACAAATTGGTGAAAGCTGTGCCCAAAGCCTGCCTAAAAGAGACAAACTGAACAAAGGTGGCACAATCAAAACATGTATATCCTTCTTTTACCAACACATCTCCTGTTTGCCATGGGATACAACGGCCTCGGGAGGCACCCCTTCACACCAGTCACCACAGAGAACTTTCTGAACCCTTGTGAAAAAAGTACAACAGCCCCAGAACATTCACCTTTTATTCCTACCCTTCGCAGTGCTGCCATCCCATAATTCTGTTGTCATTGGCTTTCTCCCAGTGAGGGCTAGGAGCCTGACACACTCCTTGACTTCGCATGGGGACGCCTGAGCAAAAGAATCCCGTATACCAGGTGGCGTTGGGATTTACCAGGCGGCACTAAGATGCCAGGCAGTTCCCTCTGATCTGGAAAGGGAAGGCTGTCAATGAGTTAGTAAGGATACGGAACTGAAGGCAGAACATGGACCTAGCTGAGGGACAGAAATATTAATGTAGAACAGAATTTTCCTTCTGTGCTTGTTGGAAAGCAGAAAGCAAATAAGGGATTTGTGAATCTCTCCTATGACTAGATTAAGTCTGCCCTCCTACATAGATTAGGTCCACCCTCATGTAAAAGACTGAAGAAATTCTTCAACAGGGCAGAACTCTCATTTTCTTGTCACCGAAACTCTGGGTAGTAGAAGTGTCAAACTCTTAATTATAAAATCAGCTACACATTTTTTTTAGAGTGTTTTTTCTTTGTTTCATATCTTTGCATTTCACAGAGGACTAAACCAAACACCTAAATTTGAACATGACGGAATCTAAATGCCGACTCCAATTTGTCACCTTAACCCAGAACTGCTATACTGTAATTACATTTTAAGATTCTCTTCTCCATTAATAAAGTTCACACTTAAATATCCTGTAATTCCATTAGGCATTGTCCTTTATTAAGCAACATGTAGCCACCTCCAGTCAGCAATAGGCAAGGAGATTCCTACATCTACTGGGTGTATTAAAATTCCGCTGTCCCCTCTCTTTTCTTCCATATACCACTAAATCTTAAAGCAACATCAAGACAATAATAAGCAGCCCAATCCTACCAAGGCATGGCCTTGTCAAATCGTGATAAGAAGAGATGAGCATGCACACTCCATGTTTTTTTCCCAAAGGGCAAGGTATGGAGCTGAGAAAGACCATCGGAGTCACGATTGGAAACTTTAAAAGTGTCACTTCAAAAACACATTTTACTTTCACTTAATTTCAATTACATTCATGCTAATAGCAAAAAATATCCATGGATGTGAGAATGCGTTACGCATTCCTTGCTCAAAGAAATAATAGCAAATGTCTGTTTTTATGTAAAAATAAAAACCATAAATATTCTAACAGTTTTCTGCTACAGCAAAAGTACTAATCTAGTGCATTTGAAACTGGAAAAAGATAACAATTGATCTTAACTTTGAAACATGCAGAAGTATTTTCCTTATGATCTTTTGCCATAGAAAATGAAACCAGTCGATTCAAAGGTACAGAGGTTGAACTTGTTTAAAAGGTGCTTGGCTCTCTAATTACGTGAGAAGTACCTTTCTTTAATAATTTATTAGAAATATGTGGCAAGATAAAGACAAAGTCTAAAAATACCCACCATGTAAACTAGTGTTGAACTGCTCTCTTAAAATTAAAAGCTGAAATTCTTTGACTGTCTCATTTTCTAGCAGAACACAAGAAAGGAATATTTTAGTTGGTTCTCACCCTCCAGGCAAAGTAGCATAAAACCTCTGGCCTGATTCCAACCCCATTATCAAAGGACCACTCACCTAATCTAAAAAAGCAGCTCTTCATCAATTTATCATTAACAAGAGCATTACAATATAATGTAG
>NW_010431974.1:98790-102589 GCF_000710305.1 Buceros rhinoceros silvestris
AGGGAAACGGCTTTCCACCAGGGATTCAGTTAATGGGAGTCTAGAGCCACATAACAAGCATGGCAGAAGATATGCCACAGTAGGTGAAGATAATATACATATATTCTATGCAAAGAATACTGCAAATAACTTCTCTGCTGTTCATGAGCTCTCTGCAATCTTTTTTAACATTTAAATGTTGAGGTCTCATTGAATTCTACAGCAACATACATGAATGCAAAATAATTAATTGCAGACTCCCTATGAAAATGTTTTATACAATTTATTTGGCATCAGTGAAAGGGTGACTCTGGCAGGTTTTTGTGGGATTTTGCAAGTTAGTGTTGATTCCTTTTCACTGTTTATCCCACTACCTCTAACCTCAGGAGTTCAAAAATCACCAGCCAAGTATCCAAAATTCAGTAAAGTTAGTTAAGATTCAGTTAGTTAAGATATCACAAAATACCAAACGAGTGATCTTTGGCTTTTTACCCTCCTTCTGAGGATTAGGAATAATTCTTTCCAGCCTAAGCCCACGACTATAAGGGGTGAACACACTGTTTTATGTTTTTTCAGCACAAGCTGAATTTGGACATATTCCTATGAATGCTGCAGCTGAAGCTTTAAGAAAAATCCTGATACTGTAAGGCAAGCCACAATACCACAAGTGGTGAGCCTCTTATGAGTACCTAGGCTGTGATTCCATCCCTGATCGTTAATGTCACATTACTGCTCTACTGCGCCCCACAGCAAGAGAAATTCAAGCAAGTAAATAACTTCTGTGCAACTCACCAAAGCCTGCAACACAGAGCTGATGGTGTTTTTGAGCTGACGTCAGTTGGGAGAGCCTAAAACTTGCCAGTGTAAAGTCAACCTACTAAAGATGCTTGAAGAAAGCGGAACCAGCGGAATGAGCTTGTATCAGATCAGCATTTTTCATCATGAGGCTGCAGGTTTTTGAGGATCTTTGGCAGGATCCATGAAGCTAACTATATCATTGACGCGTGGCCTCATTTGATCTCAAAACAGTAAAAAATACTTCATGGGTAGAGAGAGCAAACTGGAGCTTCACAAGAAAACCAGAAAAGAAGTCTCAAACCATTCATATTTCCAAAATAATTTAGTCTTAAGAGAGACAGTCATTGGTACACTCCTAATATTACATTCCCCTAGCATATAGTTTACTGGGCCATATTTCTAAGACATTTAAAAATAGTATTTTGGAATTACCTGGTATAAAAGAACTATTTTCCACCAGCTGTATGAAATTCATCCGTTACAGATCATACAAAATTTTCTTGCACTTAAGTAAAGGCAAAAGAAATTAGAAGGGGAAAAAAGCCACAAAATACCTGCAGTAAATTAAGAGGTCTGATGAAATAGTGAAACGTGTGGTGTTTATGTCACTTCAACTCAGATCTAGGAGTGAAGTTATATATCCTGAAAAAAATACGGAGCATTGCTATACATAACACTTCATCTGATCAGCAATGCAGGTCACAGCAAACACTTCACCCCAGCGCTCCGGCTTACCATGCAGGCTCCCTGCGGAGCGGAGAGAGTTCAAGGTCACCACGCTGAGATTCCAAGTCCACTGCAGGACTGGCCCCACCCACCTGTGAGACCTCCTTCCCCTTCTCTGATCGCGACCTCCCCTGACAGCTACGTTCCTCCAAACACTGGACCTGCCAGCAAACAGGCAAGCCAGTCCTGAGAGGAGGAGATGACTCTTCAAGGAGCTGGTTGTGGACTACAGACCTTCTTCCCTGAGGAGAGAAAAATAAACTCACTTGCAAACTGTAGCGCAAACCTCATCTTTCCAGCTGAACATCCCTCAATAATTTCTTCAAACAAAGCAAAATTCTAGAAAATAATCAAACTCTTTTCCCAACAGGCTGAGAAGAAATAGAGGGGAGTGCTTCATACACACAGATGCATTCACACACATCCACCGCTCTTAGTAACAGAAAGTGTTTTGATATTACACTGCATGACGGTACACGAGAGCATACTGAGACCAAACACCACAGTTACAGTGATATGTCAGGAACAGGATTAGGAGATGTACTACGCTGAGTCAAATATGCGATGAAGTACTCACACAGATACTTGATGTTATTGCCGTTGGCCTCCATGCTTTGCCAAAAGGAACTGATATCCTGATACACAGCTTAAACACAAAAGCAACCTTCTTAAAATATTTTGAGCATCACTGGACTGGGAATATTTGCTTCCTTCCAAAGCTGCTGGTGTTCTCTGCTAACAACTTCTGTTTTACAACAGCTTCATAAAACATGGCAAAACCTTCACTTTTGACTATTTCCCTTCAAAGAAGGAAGAACAAGACAAGGGTGGGGGTAGTTACCCAAAGCCATGTCTTGTCAATATTTTCAAGACTTCCCGCCTCCTGCCTCCCCACGCACACCCCATCCAACTCTGACCTGAGTCAGAGGCAAAACTGAGAAAAAAGGGCACGAGTCATGCACACCAAAACCAAATCATATCAGTAGAAACTATCCCACTTTGATAATTTCAAAATAGTTAATTTTTATTGCAGATTTTAAAAGACATGTTTTGTAATTCTATTCACTAGGTATTTCAAACTGACAAGTGATTTCTGCCTCTCTTCAAACCTGTTAAATCAGAATGCTTAGCCCCCAGGAAGATTTTTCCAAGAAGGTGTTGGCATTTATTAATTCCCATTAACTGCTTTAATTTCAGGTAACTGACACATTCCAGGGAACAACCCATTTTGTCACAAAATTCCCAGCCAAACCCAACAAATAGCACCCCTCTGGAAGGTCTCAAGAAAAAATTCTGAGTGGTTTTCCCTGAAGGGTCGTTCTTTCCCTGTATGACAATTTCCCTGGTCATTAATTTCCCTGTATCACAATGTCAAGTCAAAGCTGTCAAGAAGATACACAGAGGACTTCCATCCGCATGCCACCAGAGTCCCCAGGCTGCATTCCACTCCAGGAAGGTGTGGGGAAATGTACAGATTGCAGCACCTTCACAGGAAGAGCCAGATTTCAGAAAACTCAGCATCTGTACCAGTTAGGTAAAGTATCTGACCAGGGAAACCCCAAGAGCAGCAGCAAAGGAAGCGAACCAGGCTGAGAAGCTGTAGGAGCAGCAGTAGGAAATGGAGATAAAGGTTACTGAAGGTCAAGTACAGCCGGCGCATCGCTGCTGGCACAAAATTGCTGCTGCATTCCAGGAAATCATTCCCTCTCATCTTCCTGAGCCTGTCACATCCCATTTCGCTTACTGGTTCCTTTTCAAGGTGTTCGTCTTATTTGTCTCCTTGGGTTTGCTGTTTATCTCCGTTTATTCTCAGCATAATTTGAGGCTCGTTGTTTGAATTCTGTGACTGGTGGGCAGGCGGGGGAGAGCTAACCTGTGTAATGATCTGGAGAATCTACATGGAAAGGAGAGAGAGCAAGATTAGTAGAAGTGATTACAGCAGGAGTTGTGATGGGAATATCATTTCACCAGAGCACACAGTGGGGGAGCAGCTGGCCTGCATCTTGTCATTTTTGCAGAGAAAACCGGAGGAGCCACGTTACACCGTGTGAGCTGTGTCTGGAAGCTATAAAATTACCTACTGATGAATAAGCTGGAAAGTTGTCTGAGATAAAGTTTAGGACGCGCTAACATACCTCATGCAATTCCAGGTCTATGGTAATGCATGTTAGATAATTAGCACCAATGGGTAAGAGGCATGAATGCTCATACATCGAAAGCAAAGCATTAGCATATATTCAGCAGATTACGGTTAAATTTATCATGAGCTACCTGCCTCTGCTGAAACAGTTCTTTC
>NW_010431974.1:102698-113672 GCF_000710305.1 Buceros rhinoceros silvestris
AACCCAGTCCTCCTTTGCAAAAGAAAAAGGTATTAGGACTTTACAGTTGGCTTGCTGGGGGCTCTCTGGAAGAAACCGAAGCTCGCTATTCATAAATGAACTGTGAAACAACCCTACCACCAGCCTGGGCTGACATAGCGGTGGCACAGTGCTGGCGGGGGCTGCGAGGAGAGGCTAGGGCTGCCCTGCACCAGGCACCACCAGCTCCAGCGAGGCACAGCTGAGCCCCTCAGCCATGAACAGGACCCTCTGGGAAAACCTAAAGTCAGGGCAGGAAATTGCAGGTGGAGAGAACAGCAAGAATGGGAAAAGAAACAGAGGGAAGGCCGAAATCAGTGGAAGAGGTGCTCCATGACAGAGCAGATACCTGCGCAGGCTGTGGATGACTCCACGCTGGAGCGGACAGACACCCATGACAGCACCGCAGCCCCTAGAGAGCCCACTCTGGCGCAGAGGAAAGGTGTGAGGAAGAAGGAAAAGCAGAGAACGATAATGGATTGATCACCACTTCCATCCCCACTGCACTACTCAGGGTGGGTGTAGAGGAATCTGGAGTGAAGATGAGTATGGGAAAGAGGGGAGGAAAGGTTGTTTTAATGTTTGTCTTTCTGTTTCCCACTG
This sequence comes from Buceros rhinoceros silvestris, assembly GCF_000710305.1. Lineage (NCBI taxonomy): Eukaryota > Metazoa > Chordata > Aves > Bucerotiformes > Bucerotidae > Buceros > Buceros rhinoceros. The sequence goes on from NW_010431974.1 coordinate 103,320, forward strand.
CCCATGTCAACAATTAAATATTTATTTTAACTGGCAATAAATTAATTTTTCCTCAAGCTGAGTCAAATATTTGAGAGATTGGCTCCTAGCTCCTGCTGAGCTTAGGACTCAATGTCTACATCTTCAGTGCAGTACAAGTGTAGATGGACCTGGGGCAACTGGCCTTCTCCAACAACACCAAGTCAGCTCATCAGCTGTGCCTTGCACCTGCAAAAGGAGCTAAACTTCCTTAGAATTACACTCAGCTACACCTTGCATTCATGAGACAGCTCCTACCTCCTCCTGACATCCTGCCCTGGATGAAGAAGTAGCTTCTCTGGCCCTAATCATGATTATATCTTTTAATTTTAGCATTGTAATATGTCAATATTTGCTCTGTGCAAGTTTTTAATCCTGATGCTAACAATTTACCTGAGTCAAAGATACTATGTGCTACGAATCTCCTGGGTGAATGACTTAATTATATTAAACTCATTTCCTGGATGTCTCAGCCATTGTTATGTTTGTAAAACAATTCACATTTGGAGCAGGGCAGTGACTGTCCCCCTGTACTCAGCACTGATGAGACCACACCTTGAGTATTGTGTCCAGTTTTGGGCTCCTCACTTCAAGAAGGACGTTGAGGTGCTGGAGTGGGTTCAGAAAAGAGCAACAAAACTAGTGAAGGGTTTAGAGAACTTGTCTTATGAGGAGCAGCTGAAGGAACTGGGATTGTTTAGTCTGGAGAAGAGGAGGCTGAGGAGAGACCTTATCACTCTCTACAACTACCTGAAAGGAGGTTATAGGGAGGTGGGGGTTGGTCTCTCATGTTATGAATGACAGAACGAGAGGAAATAGCCTCAAATTGCATCAGGGGAAATTTATGTTAGATATCGGGAAAAATTTCTTTACAGAGAGGGTCATTAAGCATTGGAACAGGCTGCCCAGGGAGGTGGATGGAGTCCCCATCCCTGGAGGTGTTTAAGAGCCGTGTGGATGTGGTGCTGAGGGACATGGCTTATGGACCCTGGCAGTGCAGGGTGAATGGTTGGACTCGAGGATCTTAAAGGTCTCTTCCAACCAGATGATTCTGTGATTAAGAGTGCCCTGTTTTTACATGCCTGCCATGATTTTTTTTTATTTCTCCCTCTGCTTGTTTTGGGAAGTTTAAGAAAATACCTTTAAGTTATTACTGAATTAAGGAGAAAATAAACCCTCTACTTGTTCAAAGGAAAAAACCTCAGAACCTCGAACTACACTTTTTCATCTACACTGTACCAGAAATAATGCTGAGTGTTTTTAATTCCATGTATATTGCAAAGCCTAAGTAAAAAACATTTGCATCTTCTGAGAACAAAAATGAGATGGAGTAAGATTAAGAAGACACACTGCCAGGAAGAGGCAGAAAACTAAGTGTAAATGGAGGTAAGCTACCGCTAAAGTGGCTGTAACATTACTCATGGATGGGATACTAGCACATACTATGATGTACAAAATCTGCAATTAAATTTTAAAAGAAATTCCTTAAACAAGCAAATTTTTCATAAAAGGAAGACGTTGAGATTTGAGAATATGATAATGCTACTGTTATCTTGGAATAATTTTTATTCTTCAGGAGTCATTGCAATTTCTGTCTTTGATAAAGGCGGAGCTGTTTCATAAACTGACTAATGTTAGAGGACCTGTGGATGATACTTTAAAAAGGAATATAAAGAAAAGCATTTTTGAGGAACAAACCTTGTTTCTCTTCACATACCCACAACTAAGAAGTTCTCTCAGAGTGCAGAAGTGGAAACCTAAATTTAAAGCTGAAACTCGATGTTTCTTTGTAACATGGTTAGGAAACACCACCAGGAGTTAGGACATTGAAGAGGTCATCTGTCTGACACTGAGCAGCACACCTGCACCTGCTTAAAACTTACATTCTGGACACAGCGGGATCTCGCAGAAACAAAATAATCAGGATCAGAGGCAACAGGGAGTTTCTGGATAAATCCAGACAGAAAGGCTATCCAAGAAGACCCCCTTGTTAAGTTGCTCGGGAAGCACAAGAATAAAGCTGAGGCTTCTGTTTTCATACAGATTTAACTACATAAGCCCAAGTGACCCAGTAAGAAAGACTGGCAGAGATCCACTCCAGACTAACCAACAGACTGAGGATTAAAAAGCTAACATCAGACATGGCGGAGGCCCTGGTGTCTACCTGGCAAAACAGCTTGTTTCCACCTCTTTATTTTGTAAGGTTTTGGGACATCCAAAGGCAGAATGGGAAATGCATTTGCTGTCCAGCTATTCATACCACCAGGATGAATTTGTGAGAGCGAGAGCTGTAGAAACACCTAATAGAGATGCCTTGGAGGGAAGGAAAAGGCTGCAGACAGAGCGTATGGCAGGAGACAAAGAATAGGATCCTTGCATTCATTTTAGAATTTTCACCCCCTGGAAGCAGGGAAAGACAAACAAAACAGCGTGAAGAACAACAATATATTTTCCATGTTGTTCCTATGCACTATGCACACAGAAATTGAAATGTTCTTTCCTCTGATTCATCCAGTTGCACCAGTTTTAAATAGAGAAGAAATGCAAAAAAAAAGAGTATTAATTCATACTTTCAGAATTCTTAGCACAAGTTGAGCAAATTCTGAGCTCAATTCTGTCCCTTGTTTTTCCTGTTATGCTCAGAATCACCAAGAGTAGAACAACATTTGCTGCTTCTTTGGAGAACAGAGGGGCTTGCTTGAGGCTTGCATATAGCGACTTTCTGAACACTAGAGTGATACACATACCTTCAGTGTTTATATATAACATTGTACTATTTTGCTTGCTCTTTCTCTTATATTTCCGAATGACAAGAGAAAAATATAGAGTACGGAATGATTTTTCAACCACCTTCAGTACCTACACGAACTGAATTTTTCTTTCTTAGAAACAAGAACACTAGATGCTCCTCAAGAACTACAATAGGCATACACAATTACATGTAACTGTATGTGCAGGAGGCCCTGGAGACAATGGTTAAGGTTTCAGTATGAGATAGGACACCACACTAGAGCTGTGCGTCAAATACAAGCTTGGTATCAGCAAAATCTGAGTGAGCACTGGAAAACTTTGTGAAAGAACAGAAACTTGGTTGCTTCTTAATAAATGACTATTACCTGAAGCTGCTGGAGAACAGCTGGAAAATGCTAAGCCCGGATTGCTTCAGATTTAAACAATTTGGTCATTCCTATTTGGTAATGTTTCAAGTTTAGCCACGAAAGTTCTGCAGAACCTTTAAAAAAAAAAAAAAATACAGCCTGCTCCCTCCAATCTACATTTTGTAATAGAACACAGTCTTTACAGATTCAGTAGATTGTTAATGGAGAAGGCAGTATTACTATTAGACCCTGGGGTCTTGGGCTCCCACAAGTAAAAGATCTAACTCTACACAATCAATCCAGCTGGATAACTCCGTTATATTCTACTTAACCCTGACTGCCTAACAGGGTTTGAAAATGGATTAGTGGATGATGAGCTTGTTTTAAAAGCAATATTATCTCCCAGAAAAGCAGAGGATAATTCCTACTAGCTGGTTTAAGAAATAAAATGATCCTAGTTTGGAAAGAAACTTTTCACATGTTCTCTTAACTAGCTAAACACTGACACATGCGATGACTAGAGACACGGCAGAAGCTAAGCATCAAAACAGGCATCAATCAAAAACATTCTCACTAAGCAGTAGTGTTCTTAGACTCTTAGATAGTATAAAGAATCAAGACTGACAAAATGGTATGAAAACAAGCTCCTTCTTGCAAATTCTCTGAATATCATCTATGAAGGGGCAAGCAGTATTCCTGGAATAGCTACAACTCTTCATCATTCCAGCTCCCATCATTAATACTGATATGTTGAGGATATCCTAATGTACTTTAAATTAGAGAGAAGCATAAAGATGAAAGCATTTCTAGAGACTAAATGTTTCACTGCTCTCTATTGTTGGTGACTACAGGACATCTAAAAAACCCAACAGAATTTACTATCTATAACAATGGGTCCAATTTTTATTTATCACAGAAATCTCTGCTCCCTATCAAAGCACTGTGGTATGGTCATTTTTTATTTTGCACTTGTCAAGATAGCTCTGTTTTTCTTGGAGGAATGCATTTTATTTGTTTATAGTATTCCCTTGAAATAGAAAAAATTATTGGAAATATCTCTAGATTGGATTGGAGAGAGAAAAGAAAAAGCAGAGGAAGACTTAGATCTACATGGAGACATGGTGAAAGTCCATCAAGCAGATCAGAAATGTGCTCTTCTGGGAGGCCAGTGGGGAAGCACTGTTCTCTTTAACATGCTACCAGTTATCCAGCCTCAACAGTGCCAAGGTTAGTGTCAGGAACATTCTGCAGAAGACAGCTTATGAATATGCACTTAAACTGGAAAAAAAAATCACCACATTCTCCCTGCTTACTATTGAGAAATATTCTAGATCTGTACTATGACAGCTTCTCACCAAAGGTAGTGTTAAAAGAATACAACAGACTGTCCAGTGAACAGGTGTTTTGATTTTACCACGGAGAGAGCACGTCTCAAAATCCGATTCCAAGACTTAGACAGTTCCAGACAGAGAACAGAGATATATTCCGAACTTCCTATGCATCTTCTGAAAACAGCTCATATTTTGAATACCAAATCGTCACAGCAAACTGTTCACAGGCAAGCCCTAGGCTGAAAGATGTTCGCATAAAACATTAGTTGAAGAAACTCAAACTAACGTATTTCTGGATCCAGTAGAGCAATTTGTAAGAACAGTATCTACCACTGGCATACATGGTCACTCCAGGGTTCTGTGAAAACAGACAGAACTGCAGAGCTCACAACATTTTACACCAGTGTAATACATCTCTCTTGTTAACAAAATGGCAGCATGACAAATATGACGCAGGAGTACTGCTTGGCCCCCTTTGCTTAGAACATTTTCTCTCCTTTTATTCTTCAGTACTTTTTCTCCCAACATGTTTTTTGTTTTCTGTGCTGTTACCTGGCTCTTGCCTTTCAGACAGCCTCTTCCTGACAGTTATCAGGGTTTAACATACTGTACTAGGAGGCTCGTGAATATTGCTCTTTGATTTTTAGTGCTTTATGATGAATGGCTAGGAATCGTTGCTGTAGAGGAAAAAAAAAAGGGAAAGAAAAATAGTTTCTGAAAACCTTTGTGCTATTGAATTCTGCCTGCAAACTCTCCAGCACTGAATCACTTTGCTACAGGACTGTCACTCTGCATGCTAGATGTAACAAACCCCTCCTCCACCCCCCAAAAGAACAAGGTAAAATGTGGGAAAAATAAGAGTATGAACCCTAAGTTCCATTAGGATACGTTCTTTCTTACATTTTTCGTTACTGATTTATTACTCTCTTGTTTTCTAAAAAGTCTTCCCGGATGCATTTAAATTTGAGGTGCTTTGTGTCTTGACAACAGACCCCCACCTCTTTTTTCATGACCTAAATAGAAGCAGGGATGCAAGAACTGTTGGGCCCTGGACAATACAGAGTATTCAGCTCGGCAGAGAATCATGCTCCTTCCTACTGCATTTAGCAACCTAGACAAAGGATGGGGTGGGAAAGCCATCAGGAGGAAAAAGGAGGAGCAGCTCTAAAACAGAAAGGGGAGAGTCTGTCCACCTGCACACTTCTGGGAGGGATCCAATGAAAGTACTCCTACCTCTGCATTTCTTTAGGGGTGTCATCTTTGACCAGAATCTTTCTGCCCGTGAAATTTATAAACTTGTCCATGGTTTCAAGAGCATACAGGTGAAATACATCTCCAGATTTAGTCCATTACACCTAGACAGATCATATGCAGCAGGATCCATGCTTTCTAAAAGCCTTGGCAACATATTTGTACCTGGGAAATTCCGAGCAAGAGCAGGGCCACAGTTACTGTATGCTGCCATCACATCCACACAGCTGGAAAACTAGCCTGAAATCACTGCTGATGATCCTTCCACAACACCCTACAGAGCAGCAAAGAACCCGACGGGTGAGACTTGCTCTTGATGCCACTTCCGCAGGTGACAAAAGCGCAGTGCAGCCTGCCAGCTCTCATTCCTCCATGGCGCAATCCCTTGGTCCTCAGTGATGGCTGCATGTATGGGGCATGTTCAGAGGTGCAGAGCATTGGCCAGTCCGTGGGGGATGAGCAAACAGTATTTTTTTTCCCCTATCCCCCAGAAACACAAGTTTCCTCATTCCTTGATGAGAAAATAGCCCAGAGTTGTGAATACAAATATCACGCAACAAAGCTCATGTTCTGTGGTTTTAACTCTTTTTAAGAGAGTAACTCAAAGCATATCCTAGGCCAGGACATCCTGCAAGTCCAAATGTGAAGGCAATTTCCTAAGAGCGTACACATCTGAGACCTTAACTAGTGGAACCTCAGCGAAGTCTACCAAGCACTGCTAATATCAGGGAAAAAATAAAACCAATTTCCATCAAATGAGGACCATGTTCTTACAGTTGGATCTCAATCCTCTCTATTGTTCCCATGACCTTAAAAAAACATATTTTTTCCTTGATTTTTCTCCTTCTTCTAAGTGCCATAATTTCCCAGTCTGGACTAATGAAATACACAGAAGCTGATGGTGCCCACCACAGACGGCCAACAGCCTACAAGCAGTAACAAAGAGCACAGTGGCAAGTGCCAGCAAGGAAGGGTGAGGGTGAACTCGCTTCTGGATGAAAAAGTTCAAATTTATCACTTTCACCTTCCTGTACTTCCATGAATGACAGGCTTCAACTCCAATGTAGTTTAGCAGTTTCTCCTTTCAGGATTCACATGCTTAAGGCACACACAGCCGTGACTTTACAGCATTCAGCTTTCCCAAACTTGTTCAGCATGATGAAGAAACACAGAACACATTTCATAGTACAGCACAGAGTTTGCCAGCTTCTTGCAATTCTCAGACTCTGATTACAGCACATTTCTGCACCCTCCTGACTAACTGGCTGCAACATGAAAGAATGGCACAAGCTCATACACACCTAGGAACACGGAAAGGCTATGACTTCATCTAGAAGGTACACATGCTAAAAATTAAAGTAGTTTAAACAGGATGAAAAAGCCCCAAACACTTTTTAACTTTAATAACAAACCACGGCTAATACTCCCCTGTCAAGAGAACTTAGATATGGACCAAATACCTATTTACCAAAGGGAAAAGGAACTAATATGGGAAACAATCAGTCTGTTGGAGCACCACACTTCAATTCTGTAATATGACTGTCCCCACGTGTCTGTGCACACATACATTCAGAGCAGAGCTTGCACAAGACGACAAGTACCACCTCCCCCACCAAAACCTGCTGATTTCCCAGGGAGGCTCACAGGAGGCAGACTCGCAGGGCCTGCAGATAGCACTGCTCAGCCCCCGTGGCTTTACACAGGTGAGGCTCCTCTGAGGCTGGGTAGGGAACCAGCTGCAGCCACAGCAGTCCCACAATGCTACTGTCCCACAGCCACAAAAAGATACTGCCAGTTTGGTTTCCAACGCATCGATCTTTCCAGTGAAGTGGTTCTTTGCACTTCACCTGTACCTCTTAAAACCACGCAGATAGCCAGATTCTGTCCTCCCATCTGCTGGCTTACAAGTGGAGAAAACTGTCAAAAACAAAGAGAAAAACAGTATTCTGTGTTGCATGACCACACAGTGGGCACTCACAGCACACATCAGTATGGGACCAGTTATACTCGTCTACTGCTGTGTGTGAAATGGTGCTTTCACCAAAGCCAAGTGACAAAGAGCAAAAGTTGGTTGGAAGATACATCAGTACTCTGTAGTCCTTACTGACTGGTGTGTTAAAAGGCTCCACACGGAGATGTGTCATTTCACTAAGAAGCCACTTTGTCCTGTGAATTCAGAGTGCCAGAGTCTCAGATGAATATGTGGCTCTTGGCTGCAAGGTCACAATTTCTTTCTTGTTAGGTCCAACTTTTTTTCTCTGTTGTACCAGATCAGTCTGATTTAATGGGATTTGTGGGATTTTTGGTTTTCATGAGAGCTTTCTATATTTATAAGCAAGAAATACTGTTTTGCCTTTTGTGTTTCTCCCAACAGTTCTGTAAAATAGTTCCAGCTTTTAGAGGACAAAACTAATTTTTTTTAACGTTACAGAGAATCCTTGATTTGCAAAGGAACACTCAGAATAGAATAGGCTTCATTTACAACAACCCCCCACCCTTCAAGTTTTGTAAAGGTCTCTTCACGGAGTTCCAAAACACTGTTTTAGAGGCAAAGCACTCAGAAAGCATAAAGTTAAGCATTTTGCCTCTGTTCTGGAGTGTGCATGTTGGGGCTGGGTTGTTAAGCAAACACATGAGAGGATCCTCCACAGAAAAGGTCATCTTCTGGCAGGAGTTTCAGTTCATACCTATTAAATGCTCACATGGAGCTTGTTTTATTTTTGGTTGTTTTAAAACAAGAAACAACATTCAGTTCCATATTCAGAATTTGCATGTCATGTTTCAGCCTGGAGCATATTTTTACGGTTAAGTTATAAACCCTTAAGTTAAGAACTTATCATAAAAAATACACAACTCTCTAGCAATAACATTGCAAACATGACTATAATGATAAAAATGATTAAATGCTATCATTCTGTTCAAGACACTACCAACAGATTTTGTGTTAACTGCCTGCAATTAAAGGTCTGTCTTTTTCAATAACAATGTATTAATATGAATTTTGCAAGTACTTTTGTAGCTTCCAAGATACTAAATAAGTTCAGAGGGAAAAAGAGCAACACGAACAGGGAAAATGACTGTCTCGAAATCATAAAAGCCCCTGGCAATAGACAGTTCAGGTTTAATATAAACCTGAATATCTTAATACAGGTTATCCAGAGCAGGAGACAAGTTCTGGACTAACCTGATTTAACATGCCTGGGAGCTCTGAGCATTCAGAACATTATACTGTGTAACCTCTAGAAGCATTCTAATGAACTGGTTGAGCAAGATTAAACTAAAATAAATACAGAAATTATTTTTTCAAAAAGTATGACAGCGGGGTAGCAAGAAGAGTTGCAGTAGGTTGCATTTTTTTCCGTCTCTTCATCACTCATTACAAATAAGTCAGCTAATTGCAAAATAGCAAAAAAAAGAACACAAATTAGAGTAGTGGCTTTCACATCTCTATGTATTCAGAGTTAAAACTTAATTAGAAGTTAAAACTATGTTGTTTTATTGATGTGTACTTCGCATTTTTAGCCCTTTAAACATTAAATGGGGGTTCACTTAGGAAGGGACATTACAATGAAACATTTAAACACACTGCTAATTTTCTCCTTTGGTTAGTGATACTTACCTTTCTCCTGACACACTCACTGACAAAAAAAGAGCAAAATGAGAAACCTGTCAAACATGAGCAAGTATTTCCACCTTCTTTCTAGAGTAAATTATTGTTTCTGAATTGCCACTCTCCTTATTCCAGTTTTATTCTTTTCATTCATCGGCAAGGGAATTCACGTGCTCCAGCCCCTCTCCTCCCCCACAATAATGACACTCTGCTAATAAACTCCTACTGCCTTTTTCTACCTATCAAAAACACCACATAAATCGCTGCCAAGGAATCCTTACCACTCAGACACAGATACTGCTGACTCCCCTCGGGAACATGAGCAGAATCCTGTGCCAATCAGCAATTAGAAGATAATGGTACTAAAAAGCCTGAACTTGGAAGATATTCAGTTGCTCTGCCAACCCTTGCAGGACTCTCTTATGTGCCTGGGAATTAAGTAATTAACAGACTAATTTATTGTTCAGTATATAGGATTTCCATCTCTCTAGTCAGGTTTGACATCATCAAAATTCACCACCTCATCAGATGTCAACTGTTCATCCTCATTTCCAAAAGACAAAGAAATCCATGAAAACATTGCTTCATTTCCATAGCTCACGTTTGCTTTGAAAAAACCCCAGCTGTCACAATTTGAGTACTGCCCTCCAATGCAAACACACACGCCTGATTTTCTAGAGCACCCTTAAATAAAGGGACACCTAAATTCACCAGACCTGGAGAAGCCAAACTTCTAATTGAAGTAGGCTGTGGATACATCAACACTCCTCACTCTGCAGTAAAGGACAAATCTGGTTTTAACTTGATGCCTAATTTCATTGACCATCATGCATACCATAACCGAGAATGCTCTGCCTATAGGAGCGAGATCATTGCTACAGAGTGAGCTTTAATTGCTGATGGCAATGAATGTTACAGCCTAAGCCACAGCCAAGAGATAAGTGTTCAAACACAGTATTACAAACTGTGTTTTCTAGTTGATAGACAGTATTGAGGACTCATCTGCTTTACAAATGCATGTTGTGTTTAAACATGAGCAAGAGCG